>NW_022589705.1:3804513-3850346 GCF_004348235.1 Phoca vitulina
ATTGACATCTTCACAATATTTGTTCTTCCAATCCATGAGCATGGAACGTTTTTCCATTTCTTTGTGTCTTCCTCAATTTCTTTCATGAGTATTTCATAGTTTTCTGAGTACAGATCCTTTGCCTCTTTGGTTAGATTTATTCCTAGGTATCTTATGGTTTTGGGTGCAATTGTAAATGGGATCGACTCCTTAATTTCTCTTTCTTCTGACTTGTTGTTGGTGTATAGGAATGCCACTGACTTCTGTGCATTGATTTTATATCCTGCCACTTGACTGAATTCCTGTATGAGTTCTAGCAGTTTTGGGGTGGAGTCTTTGGGATTTTCCACATAAAGTATCATATCATCTGCAAAGAGTGAGAGTTTGACTTCTTCTTTGCCAATTTGGATGCCTTTGATTTCTTTTTGTTGTCTGATTGCTGTGGCTAGGACTTCCAATACTATGTTGAATAGCAGTGGTGATAGTGGACATCCCTGCCGTGTTCCTGACCTTAGGGGGATGATTTAAGATTCTTAACATGGATTTTAAAAATAGAACAATTGGAGAATTGTGATCTTTGCTGTGAAAGCTGAGAAAAGTCTACAGTCTAAATTAGCTACCACACTATTTTTTCCTTTAGTATTAATTTTCTTAAAACTAGGTTTTAATAGATGACAACGGTTTTGACAAAAGCCTATAGGCATATAAAAAGGTGCTATTAAGTACTTCAGTTTGAATGGATGTGTGGCTTACATTTTAGGGCTTTTTTTTTTAAGATTTTTATTTATTTATTTGACAGAGAGAGCCAGAGAGCACAAGCAGGGGGAACGGTAGAGGCAGAGGGAGAAGCAGGCTTCCCGCCGAGCAGGGAGCCCGATGTGGGGCTCGATCCCAGGACCCCGGGATCGTGACCTGAGCCGAAGGCAGACGCTTAACCATGTGAGCCACCCAGACACCCCTTTTTAGGGCTATTTTTAAATGTTGTTCATATATGTCTCTTTTAGCTTTCTCTCATCTAAAGACAAGGTATTTGGGAGGTGGTGATGCCAGAAGGCATCTAAACACTAGTGTTGGTAGTAACCGAACAGGCAAGTTTTACAGAAAGAAAAGTCAACCAAATCTGAAGAGAAAAATGTAAGTGTCGATAGAGAAATGGTAAAGCTAAAAGAACCTCAACTGCCAAGTTAATATGTACTTACTCGGTCCTTTATGTTGACTTATCAAATAAGCCTTGATGACGCATTTATTCTTCTTCACAACTACCAATGGCAATGTTCAGTGTATCATGGGAAGATGTTCCAACTCTAAAAAGGCTTGCATTTACATGTATATGTAACTCATAAAAAAAAACACCTTAGATTGTCTGAAAAATAATTTACTTAAAACTTCCATTTCATTTATACTTCTAATGTTTCAATAATGTCTTTGGAACAGACTGGTTAGAAATCAAATGAAATTAAAACATACTCAGTGGAAATTATATTCTAAAAGATAACACACTGGGGACACCTGGGTGGCTCAGGCAGTTAAGCGTCTGGTTTTTGGTTTTGGCTCAGGTCATGATCTCATGGGTTGTGGGATCAAGCCCGCACTGGGCTCCCTGCTCAGAGGGCAGTCTGCTTGAAGATTCTCTCCCTCTGCCCCCCCCCCCACCACGCTCTCTCTCTCAAATAAATAAATTAAAAAAAAGATACACATTAAAACAATTTTTAATCTCTCCAAAAGGACCTGCCCCTCTGCTCTTTCCCACATCTTTTCTCAAATCTTAAAGTTTTTTTTTTGTTTTCTTTTTTTAAGGGGAAGGGATGGGGAAGAGAGAAATCTTAAAACTAATGTGGGTATATTACAAATTCAAATGCAAAATACACATGCATTTTTTTTTTTTTTTTTAAAGATAAACGAAGAAAGCAGGTATTTCTGATCACTGTTAATGGTTTAGGCTTTGTCTTGAGATATAAGGGAGCTGGGAGGGATTCATTTTGCTCACCCTCAGGGGATGAGTAAGTTAGGATGATTTTGTCTACAGGATACAGGATACCTAAACTACATACACAGTGGGGGTCAGCTTCTATAACAAAAAGCCCAAAGGTAGATGGTAACAAAGGCTGGTTCATTCAGCAGTAAAACCCTATCAGAGCTCTGGGTTTTGTGAAGGTTAATAAAATATTAAATTTTTCCTGGTGCCAAAACATCTTATCCTTCCTTCCTTCTTCTCAGATCACTGCTTTGAGAAAACTTAACTGTCCCTCTGAAAGGTACGTAAATCTTTTTAAAAGCTGAATAAACCTCTTGCCAGCTTTACAACTGAGTTTCTCCTAGAGGCCTGCCTTTGCAACGCAATCATCAAGGAAGATGCACCCCAATGTCCCCATCACTGTGGGACGCTTAGGTGCCTTTCTCTCCAAAGCTCTTAATTAACCCTTGTCAGAGATGGAAGTGTCAGTTTTCCTTTGGTTAAAGACAATTAATTAACACAGACGGTCACCTGAATCACCATGTGAATTTAGAATGAATTCTGTATAGCAAGTGGTGCTGTGGAGAAAGTATTCTTACATACGGACAAGTTATAATCTATCTTCAGAACACGTATGTAATGGATTGTATCTGTCTGGTTATATGGGAAGGTGAGATTTCTGTCTTTGCAATCTGCCTGTGATGCAAATTGTAGCCTGGTTTCATGCTTATCCAATGATAAAAATGTTTTCAAATGTTTTCTTTCTCTGCTATATTTGTGGAGAGGATTTTCTGGGTTGGCAGAAGATTTGGTTTCCAATTTTTCCCCCAGTCATCAGGATCTTCACAATTTTCTTGACTTTCTTCTCAGAATTAGAAGATGCTCCATACCTTACATCTCCACACAAGTCCAAAGTCAGAAAATAAAGGTGTGGGTCTATTTTGATAGTCTAATACATGTGTAGTAAGTAGTATCTCATTGTAGTTGTAATTTGTACTAATCATGTCTAGCATTTTTTCATGAGCTTACTTGCCATCCTTATATCTTCTTTTATGAAGTATCTGTTTAATTCTTTTGCCAGGTTTTAAATTGGGTTGCATGTTATCTTATTGTTGAGTTTTTAGAATTTGTCATATCGCCCAGATAGAAGTCCCTAGTGAGTTATATACTTTGCAAAGATTTTATCCCAGTCTGTGCCTTATCGTCTCATCCCTTCATTTTCTTTCATTCTCTTTCAAATGTCTTTCAAAGAGCAGATTTAATTTTTAGACCAACTGATCAATTCGTTCTTTTAGGTATTATGCTTTTGGTGTAATATCTAAAAGATCTTTGCCTAGCCCAAGGTCACAAAGATTTTCTTCTCTGTTTTCTACTAAAAGCTGTACTTTTAGGTTTTAAACTCAGCTCTATGATCCATTTTGAACTGACTTTTTGTATATGCATACAGAAATCCAATTATTCTACCACCTTTTGTTGAAAAGCCTATCTTTTTTCATCGCAATGCCTTTGTACCTTTGTCAAAAATCAGGTGTCCAAATATATATCAGGTTTTTCTTCTCTGGACTCTCTTCTGTTCCATCAGTATATTTGCCTAGCATTACACCAATATCCCAGTGTTTTGATTATCATAGCTTTATAATAAGTCTTGAAATCAGGTAGTGTTAAGCTTTGAACTTTGTTCTTTTTCAAACTTGTTTTGGTTATTCTAGGTTCTTCACATTTCCAAATGAAATTTAGAAACAGCTTTCTAATTTCTATAAAAAACCCTCTCTTGAGATTTCAACTGGGATTTCACCAAATCTACAGATCAATCTGAAGAGAATTAACAATACTGAGTTTTCAGAACCATCAACAAAGTGAATCTCTCCACTTAATTAGGTCTCTTTAATTTCTTTTAGCAATGATTTTTAGTTTTCAGGGTCTTTTATGTGTTTTGTCAAGATTTATCCCTAAGTATTTCATAACTTTACGCTACTGTGTTTTTAAGTTTCAATTTCAGTTCATTGTTAGTATATACATAATTAATTTTGATATACTAATCTTGCATCTGCAACTCTGCTAAATGCTCAGTAATTCTAGTAACTTTCCAGTAACTCCATAGGATTTTCTACTTTGATGATCACATCTTCTATGAAAAAAAGATAATTTTACTTCTTCCTTTCTAGTCTGGATGTCTTTTATTTCTTTTTCTTGTCTGACTATACTAGCTAGAACCTCCAGTTCAAGGCTAAACAGAAGTGAAGAGAATAGACAGACATCCTTGTCTTATTCCTGATCTTAGGAGGAACACATTCAGTTTTTCAGTACGAGGTTAGGTGTAGATTTTTCATTTATGCTCTTTATCAGGTTGAGAGAGTTCCTTTCCATTCCCGGTTTGCTAAGAGTCTTATCAGGAAGGGATGTTCGATTTTGTCAAATAATTTTTCTGTGTCTACGGAAGTGATCATATGATTTTTCTTTTTCAGTTCATTGATTTTTAAATGTTAAACCTCTGTGCCTGGGGTAAATCCACTTGGTCATGCTGTATTATCTATTGAAAAGATTTAATTTGCTAAAATCTTGTTTAGCTGCTTTATATGTATTTGTTCATGAGGGATATTAGTCTTGTTTCTAATGAGAACCCGCTGTCATGCTTATATTTGTTCATTTCTACCTAACTTGTCTTTTTCCTCTAGTTGCTTTTAAGATTTATTTTCATTACCACTAGTTTTGAGCAATGTGATTATGATGTGCCCTTGGTGAAGTATTCTTCAAGTTTCTTGTCCTTAGAATTTGTTCAGCTTCTTCGATCTGTGGGTGTTAAGTTTGGAAAGATTTTGGCCCTTATTTTTTTTATCCATTCCTCCGTCCTCTCCCCTTCACAGACTCCAATTTCACATATTTTAAGCAACCTACAGTTGTGACACAAGCTCACCAATACTCTGCATTTTTATAAGATTCTCTTTTTGCTCTTGTTTTCATTTTGATTTCAATTGCAGCATCTTCAAGTTCACAAATCTTTTCCTTTGCAAGGTTTAATCTGGTATTAATCCTCTATGGTGTATTTTTCAATTCAGGCATTGCAATTTCCATTTCTAGAAGTTTGATTTGGGTTTTATTATCTCCCATGACTCTATTTAACTTTTTGAATATATGGAATATAATCATAATAACTGCTTTAATGTCACCTGCTAATTCTAACAGTTATGTGAGTTCTGAGTCAGTTTCAGTTGATTGGTCATCCATTCCTGTCTGTCTGCATACATGGTATCTTTGACTGGATGCCAGACATTAGGAGTTTTACCTTTTGGTTGCTAGGTAATTTTGTATTCCTATAAATCTTGAGTTTTGTTCAGGTATATAGTTAAGTTACTTGGAAACAGTATGATCCCTTCAGGTCTTGCTTTTGTGATTTATTATGCAGATCCACAGCAATAGATTATTCCCCACCACTGAGGAAGGACTATCCTGAGTACTCTACTCAGTGCCCTGTGAATTAAGAGATTTTCCAGTCCAGCTCCTCGGAACAGGCACTGTTCCTCACCTTGTGTGGTCACCATAAACTGTTCCCTTTAATCCCTCAAAGAGGATTCTTTCCCCCACTCAGGTATAGTTTCTTCCCTCCACTGACTACTCCCAGGGGGATTCTCTTGGGTTCTCTCTCTGTGCAGCTCGCTATTCTCTGCTACTCTCTTATAAACACCAGCTATGTCTGTTTCCTTGGACTACCAACTCCAATCTCCTCCCAATCAGCAGGGAGTTGCTGCACTCGGCCTTAGGTCCCCTTCCCTGTGCTGCGGCCCAGCAGCTCTGCAGAGGCAGCAAGCTGGGGCAAACCCACGGCTGCTGGTTTGTTTCCTGTCTCTCAGAGACCACATTCCTTCACTGCCTCCTCTCCAGTGTTCTGAAAACCACTGTTTCCTATATATTTTATCTGTTTGCTTTGGGTGGAAGGGTAAATTCTGAGCCTTGTTACTTCATCGTGGAGGAAGAGTCCGGCTCTTCCATTTTGAGATACTTTGTCAAACAATTTGCTGAACACCATGTACTTTCATGGAATCACTTAGTCCTCTATTATTAAACCAATCCAAAAAGAACATTAGGGTTAGTCCAGCAAGAACTTGTTCTGAGGAAGCCCTTCTGGCTCTTCTTGATCACTAATTTTCTTCAAAGTATTCATACCTTTGTATCAAAGTCGTATGACTTCCTAGATCTTTGTGAAAATGGACATTAAATCCATATACTTTTATTTTTCTCAATCCAACTTTTCCCTTCTTTAAAATTAGCTATCTAATTCTGTTGTTTCTCTCCATCATTCCTGAAAGAATATTAATTACAAAATTACATGTGTAGTAATATCTTGGTATGTAATTCTTTAGGATCCTTGCAATCATTTAAAATAACAAGTTACTTTTCTTCCTTTGGAGCTCTAGTATTCTCTCAGCCATATTTGTTTTCCTTTAATTACAGCCCCAGTTATAAGTTATAGGGGTTGGAGGAGGGGGGGGTGGGAGTTAAAGTGTAGATGCTTTACATTTTATCTTATGATTCCCTTTTTAGCATGCCATTGCTTCTCTGATTTTTTATTGTGGTAAAAAACACATAATATAAAATTTACCATCTTATGAGATCTTGCCATTTGTGACAACATGGATAGAGCTACACACTATTATGCTAAGTGAAATAAATCAAACACATTTACCATAGGATTTCAGTCATATATGGAATCTAAAAAACAACATAAATGAATAAACAAACAGCAGAATCAGACCCATAAAAACAGAGAACAAACTGCTGGTTGCCAGAGGGGCAGGGGTGGAGGGATGGGCAAAATGGGTGAAGGGGAGAGGAAGATACAGGCTTCCGGTTATGAAGTGAATAAGTCACATGGATAAAAGGTACAGAACAGGAAATATGGCCAGTGTTACTGTACTAGCACTGTACGGTGACAGATGGTGGCTACACTTGTGGTGAGCAGAGCACATACAGAGTTGTTCAATCAGTATGTTGTACACGTGAAACTAATGTAACACTGTGTGTCAACTGTAGTTTAAAAAAGAAAGAAACGAAATTTACCATCTTAACTATTTTTAAGTTCAGTAGTGTTATGTTCACACAACTGTGAAACAGATTCCTGAACTCTTTCATCTTGCAAAACTGAAATTCTATACTCTTTAAAGCAACTCTTCGCCCTTCCCCCAGCGCCTGATAACCACCTTCTACTTTCTGTTCCTATCAGTTTGGTTACAGGTACTTCATATAAGTGGAATCATAATAGTACATCTTTTTGTGACTGGCTCGTTTCACTGAACATAATGTTCTCAATGTTCATCCATACTGTTGCTTCCCTGATTTTGATTCTAGAAGTCTATCTCCCATTACTTCTAATGAATATTCTTTAGTCAGTCTAGTTTTCTTACTGTCTTAGAACAGTAAAAGAACGGTAGCATTTGTTTTCTCACACTGGATCCCTTTTCATGAAATGACTTTCTGCTTTACCTCACCTATTAACATGTAGCATTATCTCAAACTTTTTCCATGACTACTCCGGCCCATGCCAAAGTTCCCTTCTTTGAATCTCTAAAATATTTACATTCGATTTAGCACTTGACTATACAGTTCGTACTTTTATTGAATTTGCCCAGGGCCAGAAATAAGAGATTTCTTAACTAGACTGCAAGCTCCTCATACAGTGTTATGTTTCATACGCTTTAATTTCCAAAGAGCACAATTCTGAAAAGAGAGCAGTTACTTAATAAATACTTATGGATTTGACTTTGTTTGCAAATCACCTTTCAGGGGTAAGTGAGCAGAGAACAGCACAGAACAGGAGACTTAATGCTACTTTTCTCATCCAGCTGGAAAAATAGTCCTTCTCTCATGGCAGGAGGTTAACTTTAGGATCCAGTTATAGACAAGATAAAAGATGAAAGATAAATGGAAGGGAATAGTGGCTTGGTTTTTCCAGTCTTCCCTCCTGAACTGTTTTTTCCTTGGCTAAGAATCCTCACTCCAATAATCTCATTGATTCCTCCCTCTCTCCCAAATATATTACTTGGACACTTTTGCTTACAAACTTAAAAGTCATACTACTCTTGATGCTTTACTGACAAAACCATTATCACAACTGTCTTTGAACCTACTTCAAAACCTTGTTCATCACTAGGGGATTAGCTTTAATAGTCTGGTAGCTGGCTAACTGTGCTTTCATTCTCATACTGAGAATAACTTTATAGGAACAGGCAGGTAACAGGGGCTATAAAAAGGAGAGCCAGCATTACTGGAGGGCAGGAGAGCAACATCAGTAACAATACCTGTCCTGCAACAATTCACTAGCTTTCCCTTCCTCCCCGACCCTAGTATTTTACTATAAAACCTTCAAACCTCAGAAACTTTGAAAGAATTTTACAGTGAAACCCATACATGCTCACCTCCTAGACGCTACAGTTAGCATTTTGGTATATTTCTTGATCACAGGTCTATTACCCTCTTCATGTATTACTAGTTTTCTTTATCATACTAAAAGATTCCCTCTAGAAAGAACAGCTAATTAGCAAACCTAGCTAAATATCAAGAAACACTTGATCAGTAAAATTGTTTGCAAAGGGAAAACTAGAAGTCTCACCAGAATTTTTTTTTAAAAATCAGAACAAACGTTGAATAACAAACTTTACGCAACAATATTTACTTAAGTTTTGGGAGGAAGACTGTTGCCACAAATTTTGGCTGCTATGGTTTCATCTATGCCATCTCGAAGCAGCAGCAAGATTAGAAAAATTTAGAATTTTATTTAATAATAGCAAATTATTTGGTAGTAACTATTTACTTGATAATAGCAAATTAGGTACTATTACTTGTAAGGGAAGAATTAAAAACTTCCTAGAAAGAAAAAATTAAGAGCAAGATACTTACATGTAGTCAAATGGTAAACAAACATAATTCCTTTTTTCCCCAATTCCTTTCAAAAGCACAGGACTCATGCCATCAAAAAGAGAACAGATACACAAAACATGGTATAACCATATAACAGGATACTACTTATCAATAGGAAAAAGTGAACTATTGATACATGCAACAGCACTGATTAATCTAAAACACATTATGCGGAAGAAAATGGCAGACAAAAATAAGTGCATACTGCATGATTCCAATTACATGAGATTCTAGGCAGGCAACCCATAGTGACCAAAAGCAGCTATGTATTTGGGGGTGGGGCGGAAATCACTGCAAGACTAGGAATTAAAGTGTTCCATAGTAATTGGGGTGGTAGTTACCCAGGCTTATCTACTTGCCCAAAGACAATAAAGTGCACATTTAAAATACTTCATTAAAGTGGATTTTTAAAATTAGAAAAAAGACTAAAGGAAAAGGATGGAAAAGGAAAATAACCCTATTATGTGTTACTGCTACATAAATACAATTTGGGTTGTAGCTCCCTCTACTGCAGCAAAAAAAAAAATGGCAAGGATATTTCCAAGTAACACAGGCTTGAAACTGAAAAAATGCTTCTATTAAATAGTGCCAGAGAAATTCACTCTGTGTATGTGTGAGTCCCTACCACCTAATATCTGGATTGCACTGTGACACTGTGGTAAGTCCTCAGAGGAATTAAAAGCCGTGCAGACCATGGTTTTGGTCCTCTAGTGTACCATTTGAGGAGACTGGACGACATAAACACAGCAGCTAAGAGCAATGATTTGCCCACCTGACCGCACGGTACACCGGCTATTGCTCGTCAGCACAGGTAATTCTTTGACCCCTAACTCCTGCCATAAGCGGTGTACAGACTCACAGGTGTCAGAGGTCCCTCAGAGACCAGCAGCATCAGCATCACCTGGGAACTTGTCACAAACGCAGATTCTTAGACCCCACTCAAGACGCACTAATCAGAGTCTCTGGTGATGGAACCCGGCCATCTTGTGTTTTACCAAGCTTTCCAGGTGATTCTGATACAAGCTCACACTTAAGAGCCACTGCCCTAGGTTTACCAACTTTATCTAACTTCCAACACGAGTTAGTTGGCACTGTTTCTGCTTTTCTCCTTCATGTGGGCATCTGAACCTTTGACTCTGCTGAAAACAATTCACTGTCCTGACTCCCCCACTTTTCTTCTTACTTCATTAATTCCCTCACCCATTCACTGGTAATGATCTTCTAGCACAAACTGAATTCCGAGTTCAAGCCCAGAGCCTCAACCAATAAATAAAATAGGTCTCTTAATTCTCTTCTCCCTCCTGCTCCCATTTTTGTAAGATCTTATAAAATTGCTGTTTTTCAGCTGTCTCTCTTGGAATCAAATAATTCAATCCTTTATTCAACAAATACTTAATTCTGCAACAAGTATGTGTGTTCCCACCATAGATACTGGAGATACAACAATAACTAAAATATACAAAACTCACTCCCCTCATGAAATTTATACTCTTAAGTTGGGGAAAGCCGATGGAAATTATATAGTATGTCAGAAGTTGGGTGCTATGGAGAAAAGTTAAAGGGGAAATGAAAGGGAAAAAAGGGAGCAATCTGAAATTTTATATAGGATGATCAGGAATGCCTTAAAAATACAAGTAGAGGGGCACCTGGTTGGCTCAGTTGGAAAAGCATGCGACTCTTGATCTCGGGGTCATGAGTTCGAGATCCACAATGGGTGTAGAGATTACTTAAATAAAAACTTAAAAAAATACAATTAGAAATGACAAAACAATATGATTAAAAACTACTTAAGACCTGAAACTGCAAAAGTCCTAGAAGAAAACAAAGAGAAAGAGCTCCTTGACATGTGTCTTGGCAATGATTTTTTTGGTTATGATACCAAAAGCACAGACGACAAAGGCAAAAATAAATACATGGAACTACATCAAGCTAAAAGGCTTCTGCATAACAAAAGAAACAATAAAAAATGGAAGACAACCTACTGAATCAGAGAAATATCTGCAAATCATATATATGATTAGGGGTTAACATAGAAAACATATAAATAACTCATACAAGTCAATAACAAAAATGAAACAGTTCAATTAAAAAGTGGGCAGAGGAACTAAATAGACATTTTTCCCAAAAAGATATACAGGCACATGCAGATGGTTCATCACTAATTATGAGGGAAATGCAAATCAGAATCACAATGGTATCAACTCACACCTGTTAAAATGGCTGTCATCAAAAGACAAGAGAGCAGTGGCAGAGATGTGGAGAATAGGGTAACACTGCGCACTGTTGGAGGGAATGCAAACTGGTGCAGCCACTGTGAAAAGCGGTATGGAGGATCCTCAAAAAATTAAAAATAGAACTGCCATATGATCCAGCAATCCTACTCTGGGTATATATCCATAGGAAATGAGACTGGAATCTTAAAGAGATATGTGCATTCCCATGTTTATTGCACCATTAGCTAAGCTTCACAATAGCCAAGATATGGAAGCAACCTAAGTGTCCACTAACAGATGAACGGAGAAGGAAGACAAGGTGTGTATAAACACACACACAGGAATACCATTCAGCCGTGAGAAAGAAGGAAATCCTGCCATTTCCAACATGGATGGACCCTGAGGGCATTATGCTAAGTGAGGTAAGTCAGAAAAGACAAAGACTGTATGATATCCATATGTGAAATCTTCAAAGGCCATGCTCCTGTAGAAACAGAGAGCAGAATGGGGACTACCAAGGGCTGAGGAGTGGGGCTGGGGGGACTGCAGAGATGTTAAGTCAAAGGGTACAAACTTTCAGTTTGAAGGTAAGTTCTGGGGATCTAACGTATAACATTGTGATTACAGTTAACAATGCTGTATTATATATTTGAAAGCTGCTAAGAGAGCTCTTAAACGCTCTCACAACAAAAAAGAAATGGTTAAGTATGTGACATGCTGGAGGTGTCAGCTAACACTGCAGGTGGTAATCACACTGCAATATATAAATGTATCAAATAATCACACTGTACACCTTATTACACAACACTGTACGTCAATTAGATCTCAATAAAGCTGAAAAACAAACTACTACTTAAGAGCGTCAGTATACAGAGGCAAACAGCCAACTCTTCCCTTATGTAACACGTTTTTATTGAGTGCCTCATACACTGTGTGCTGGGTGCTAGGGAGGTGAGAGCAGTTAAAAGGAAAAGTTCCCAAAGTTATGCGCTTACATTCTACTTACTGGGAGAGAGAGATTAAAAAACAAATATATGTATCAGGTGGTAACAGTGCTGAAAAAAATAGAGCAGGGCAAGGGGAGAGAATAATGCAAAGTACAGATGATATACACACACAGGGCCTATTTTTATGGGCAGGCACTCAAAAAATACAGCAATTATAAGTTAAGGAGAGTAGGAATGCAATTTCTAAGTTCCTTGACGTCAAGACTGTTCTCTATTATATTCATGGATGTATCCCCAGCACATAAGACAGCGAAGGCACGTATGAGGCCCCTTAGCATCTGTTGGATGAATTATTTCATATACTACACTGTATAATTTCTATATTCTGATCACCATTTACTTAGTAGATAAGGACAAAGAGCTCAGATACACATAAAGAGGTGGAATTAAGGATCCCAGGAAATGATAGTTTGAAAGGGTGAGCAAATGCTGAAACTTTTATCCCCATTAATTTCCTAAGAACCTGTTTGACTTTTTATCTGTGTTCTTAACCTACAGAAAATTTAAGTGATTTATTCTAAGATTGACTTTTAAAAAGCCAGATCATTCCAAGCTTACTTCACCTATCAAGTACTGTTTTATTACTTCTCAGAATATTCTCTTGATTCTAATGTTTCTGATCAGCTAATTTTCTAAAACATTTCCCCCCCCAAACTTCCAGATCTTTCTATCTATGAGAAGTTTTGTGAATTTAGCTCTCTAAAATGATCATTACTCAAATGCACATGCCCCCTGACCCAGCCATCTTTCTGCTGGGAATCTAGCCAATATTTATATTCATACAAGAAGCAGAGTTATATGTAAAAGGGTGTTCACTGAAACGTTGTTTATAACAGCAAAAAACTAGAACCAACTTCTATATCCAACAATAAAGTACTGATTAAACAAATGATACATTCCTCATTGATTTATGTGTCCATATGGAAAACTTTTTTAGATAAAGAGTAAAATGAAAATAGCAAGTCTCAGAACAGCAGGTATACTATGCCTCTGTAGGGGAAAAAAAGGCTATTAAAAGGATATACATTATAAATATATATTTTTATATGTTTGGTTATACCTGGAAAACTTCTAAAAAGGATACATCAAGAACTGTTTAATAATAGTTATCTTTGGGAAGTGAGACTGGATGTGGAATAACAGAGAAACTTTTCCATTTTTTCTGTTCCATACTAATATTTAATTCATCTTGCTATATACACATATTATTTTTATAATTAAAAAATAAACTACATTAAAAACGACATTAGCCTTGATTTTTGAGGAGCTGCACAATATAGAGGAGACAGATGTTTACACAACCAATTTTAATACGAGAAGAATTAGCTGTTAATTCTGCACAGTTCAACAAACATTTGTTGAGTGTATACTCTAACCCAAACATGAAACTAAGCACTGAAGGTATTAATGTTTCCTGTAGACTATCAGGACAAGGGAAGTATCATGAGTATACCTAAGGATGGATTAATTCTGCCTTAGTGCTGGAGAGGATTCACAGTGTTTTTGAACTAGGCCTTGAAAAAGTAATAGGATTTTGTTAGGGATAAAAAAAAAAAGGAATGAGCACTGCACGCAGAAGGGACAGCAAGAATAAGGACATGTAAGTGAAAAGGTGTAACAGGCAGGTACAGATCAAATGCGTGGGGGAAGTGGTCTAGCAGGAGCTGCATGCAGCACTTAATTATTCAGTAGAGGAGCAAAGAACGTCAACAACGTGGAATCAAGGAGCATCTTTTCATCTGTCTTCCTCACCTGCGGGAGTATACCTTCAGGACAGTTCTACAACAGAAGTAGGACTCCTGGGGCAAAATTAAGGTGAACTTAATATTTCAATAGGCTCTTTCCCAAAGATTCTACCACCCACATCAAACAACAAGCACTCTCACCCCGTGTAAATGACTAGATCCTTACATCCTTGCCAACACCAGAATACAAATTTTTAAAATCTGAATTAAGTAGATAGTAAAACACAGCATCTGATTATTAATTTTATGTCATTTCTGAGTGGATCAAACATTTATTTTTCATGTGTTTATGGTATTTTCCATCTATATTTTCAGTGAACTGCCTTTACTTATTTTAACTTAGTATTTTTTCCTTAATTTCAGAGTTTAAGAAAGTTTACCCACTGACTATCAAATGTTTTGCAAATATGTTTTCCCAGTGTGCCATTTTTTAACTTAGTGTGTTGTTTTTTTTTTTCCTTGTAGATCTTTCCCATTTTCAAGTGGCTAAAATGTTTTATCTTTTCTTCTGCGGTTTCTGGGTTTTGTGTCATGCCATCTTCACCCCCAGAGTTGGGAAAAAAACACTTCCAATTTTTTTCATGATTTTATTTCATTTTTTATATTTAAAGCATGATCTATATTAAGATCAGTTTTGGTATCTACCAGAGATCCAGCTGAATTTCCAGGATTCTTTCCTAATGAATAGTTTTCCTAACATCATCTATTAACTAATCTAACTTTTCCTCAATGATCTGGACTGCTTTTCTTCAAAGATGAAATTCTCACATATAAGTGGGCCTATTTCTGAACTCTTCCACTGTTCCATTTACTCTTGTATCACTACTTGTATTTATTATAGCTTTATAACAGTTTTTAAATGGTCTTTTATATACAGATATTGCATACTATAGGATATAAAGTAGCTTATAATTTCTTTCACTGTCTGGAAGGGCTTGTCTCCTGCAGTGATTGCGTACTTTGTCAAACACAGCTGAGCTGGAACTACATTTGTCAGAACCACTTTCTCTGCATGGTTCTAAGTTAGGGCTGGCTACAAAAACCTATGCGCGCACATGATTTGGAGGCTGCAGTAAAGCAGCCCCCACTCTGCTTTCAGGCGAGTGCAGCGCTGCCATGTGCCGTTAATAACATTACACACTCGCCAGTGATCGCCTGGCTCACCTTGGAGGGCGGGCCGGTGGCCAGACCTGCAGCACCTGCAGCTCCTGTTGGAGCTCCTCAGCAATTTTTCCGATTCCTAAGCCAGGCATGGATAGCCCATGGCAACAGGTGCCAGCTTCTTCTGCAAATCAGCTGCTTATCAAAGCTGGAGGCCGTGAGAACAGATATGGGATCCTTTGTCCTTGTGAGTTCCAGTTTGTCCTTGTCCTCCTTTGCTTCACATCTAGCTTTTTTCCCTGGCTGCCAGCCCTACTGTCCTGAGACTCTCCACCTGCTACGTTGTATTTTGTGCCTGCCGGGTGTAATTCTAAATGCTTCGCTTCGCTATATTCATCTCCACAACAACTCTTCCAGCTAACACTGTTATTAACTCCCTTGTTACATATGATAAAACTGAGGCAGAAAATTCAGTAACTTGCCCAAAGTCACACAGCTACTAAGGGAAAGAGTTGGGATAAAACAGGTAAATACATACTGGTTGAGAATACATGGTTAGATGTCTGTATCATATGATTAATTGGATATATAGAGAAAAGACATTTATTAAATCTGTGAGTGACACAAAGCTAGAATAGCTAAAACATTAGATGAAAAACTCCAAGAGTTCAAAATTTCAACAAATGAGAATATGTTAAACCTGACAAAATAAAGTTTAATAAGGATAAAGATAAAATGAAGTAAATTTCAGAAAAATCATTCCAAATATGAGAGAAAATAATTATCTTAGTTCATCCCCCCCCCAAAAAAAAGACCTACAGAAAAATTTCAAGCTATATTGACAGGGTTAGCAGAAAATAGAAAACAGTATTATCTTGCATTGATGCAAGTATAATGACCACAGAAGGGACAGGTAACCCGCGCTGGTTTAACCACACCTTAAATACAGTGTTCAGTCTAGAAAACCATGCACTCAGTTCCAGAGAAGGCAAGCAGACCGCTGTCATAGAAAGAATAGTACCCAAACTTACAATGTTTAGCCTGACAAATACAAGTATTTTCAGTGAACATTTATGCAGAAGATTGTATATTTCCAAAGGGCAAACATGGATCACTGAATGGAACTCACAGTGAAGCAGATTTTAACTGAAAATAAGAAAAATTTTTCTAATAAAAAAAGCTTTTGAACAGTGGCATGGGTTGGCCTTTTGAGGCAGCGAGCTAGCTGCCCATCAACTGACAAGATTAAGAAAAGACTTTAAGACAAAATACTCTGTGTGTTGTAAAGAGACTTTTAGCATTGGGAATGCGTGTAGGAAGAAGAAATGGATTGTGGTGGTTTTGTTGGACTGAATGACCTCTAAATTTTCTTGCAGCTCAAAAAACTTTCCTTTTGATTCTAGGCACAAAAACAGCAACTAAATGTGATGCAGGAAAATATGGTTGCAGTTTAATTTATTTAAAAGATTGTTTTTCTGATTACAAAAGTAAAAACAATGTTTATGATGTTGAAATACACATGAAGATGTTTATCTACACATTTTATTTATACATACGTATATGTGCACATAATAGCCTATTTAATATTCTATTATGAAGAGTCCATAACTGCTATGGCTCCGTAATATCCACTGTGGATGTGCCATAATTTATTTAACTGTCCAACTACTATTGAACATGTAGTAACTATTTTTATAATAGTAATAAACACCTCTGTACATAAAATTTTTTCCAGAGCTTTGATTAAGATCCTTGACATAGGGGCGCCTGGGTGGCTCAGTCCTTAAGCGTCTGCCTTCGGCTCAGGTCATGGTCCCAGGGTTCTGGGATCGAGCCCCGCATCGGGCTCCCCGCTCTGCGGGAAGCCTGCTTCTCCCTCTCCCACTCCCCCTGCTTGTGTTCCCTCTCTGTCAAATAAATAAAACCTTAAAAAAAAAAAAAAAAAAAAAAAAGATCCTTGACATATTCTTATATAGTTTTCCAGAATTTTGCTATTATATTCAAAGTTTGAATTTTAAGAGACAGGAAGGGGGAAAAAAGTACACAAGCAAGATTCACAGAAAGACAAACAAAACATAGTTTCTGCTATAGAGATTTTGCCAGTGAAAGCATACAAACTGTGGTGGTAAACTTGGTTTTTATGGTGTTTCTCTTTCAGTATCAAACTTATTAAGAGGACTATGATTCCAACTAACCTGTGATTTCTCATAGCCATTTAATGTCTAATATATACGAACTCAGAAAAACAGATAGAAATGTATCTTCAACACGTACACTTTTCTCAATTTATCAGACCTTCAAATAAAGACGCAACAGAACCAAGCTGAGATTCGGTGAGAGCTGAATTAGACCTAGGTTAATGGATGTAGATACTGAGGTACAGATAGGTCTCTTGGAATTCTTGTAGCATAAGGGGCTTTCTATCAGCTCCTATTACACTAAAAACCAATGAAAAGACAATTCTTGGAGATTCTTGGAGAAAACAAACCCATTATAAAAGAGCATATTTCTCTTTCTTGCAACCAGACAAATGTGGCACAGTGATATTATTTACCTATTTTTGTGAAACAATCCAGACTCCAAACAAAAGGCTTCAAGTTAAGCAATTCCCCCTTAGCTGAAAGCTATTCAGGCTTTTCTTTTCTTACATAATTCCTCCCCTCACCTAAAAAGCAGACTGCCTTGTATTTATTACTAATAATACACCAAAATCTTCAATTGTCTAAATCTCCTTTTAAAATACTCAGGTAGAAACATCCTATAAATTTAATCTTGAGAAAATCCCTCCGGAGCCTTCTGTCACATTCAATCTAGAATGATAACCCTCTTGATCTTCCTTTCACTTGTTCCCTACATCCCATGTGTTCTGTTTTGGTTTATACTCAGTTTTGATAGCATATATCCTCCAAGGCATTAACTAATTAGAAAGTAGACTTTTGAGACCTTGCATGGCTAAAAACTTGAAATTCTAAGTTGGAATTAATTTTCTCTCATAATTTTGAATGAACCGCTCCACTGCTTCTAGCTTTCACTGTTGTTTTTGAGGAGTCTGAAGCCATCCTGATGTCAGATCATTATTCCAAGACTTTTATTACCCCTCTCTTTGGAGGCTGTTCGATCTTTCCTTTACCCCAAGGGGTCTGAATACAGCATTGTGCCTTGGTATGGGTGTTTTCATCCACTGTGCTAGAATCCTGATGGCTGCTTTCAATCTGGAAACTCATGTCCTTCACTTCTGGGATATTTTCTTGAATTACCTTGTTGTATTCATATTTTGTTTTTTAAATAAACTTTAAAAACTCTAAGTGTACATACATATCTAGTTTGATAAATATTTCTAAGTCAGTACGCCCATTAATATTTAAAAGCGAGGCCCCTAATAGCTGATTAGAAACTGTAGGCATGTTGGCATTTACTGGTGGCTGCACCATTGGGGGGCGGGGGAGGATGTGACCATTTTGCTGAGGGAACCTCATTGTAGCAGTATCTCTAGTTTTTCTTTTTGTAGACTAGTCCATTTCCTAGAAGGGAACCCTCCAACCTCCTGTCTATTTTCAGCTGTGCCTGGCATCCCTAAGTCCACAGCCTCCATCATTTGACCTCTTCAGACAAAAAAATCTCTAGTTTCATTCATGGTAGAGATGAGGCAGGGGTGAACTTGGGCTCTAGCTACTCCTTATATAAACTTATATAAAAATTCCAGTTTTCAATCCTACCACGCACCCTGCAGTCTTGGGTCTTTCCAAGGTTCTGAAGCACTCACCAGTTTGTTTTCAATTAACTCCTCCTGCTGTAGGTACTTTAGCTTTCTGTTTTCCATCTTCTAAAAATCTGCTGACATCTCTTGTCCGCTGTTGATTTCTTTCCATCTTTTTGGTCCTAGTTCTTTACACCTTCTTAGCCCTCTATAATCATTTTAATGGCTTTCAAGAGAGAGTGGAGGATAAATGCAGGTGTTCACTCTGCCAGGCTAACCTGGAACACCTCCTTTGTTACATATAGGCATCTTCAAAGGATCAGATACATGCTTTCTTTTCTCTTCATCCTTAAAAATCTTCCTGAACTTGTATTTTGAGCTCCAGATCTATATTTTCAAATGCCTCTTGGGAACATATGTCAAAAGTAACTCATTATCTTTTCTGAAAATCTATTTCTTCTTGCAACTTGGTGTCATAATCCTTACAGTTACCCACACTGAAAACTTAAATGTTATATCTTACTGTTCCTTCTTTCCGAATCTCTCTATATCTAATAAGATACTAGCACCCGTCAGTTACACTAAAGAGTGCTTGTATCTCATCCTTAATAATTTATTGTCTGCCTCTCCAAATACGAATTCATCCTACTCTACTCATCGTGCCTTCAAGTCTGGTTTAAATGCCACCACTTCCATGAATTCTTCCTTTATGCTTTCTAGGTTAAGCAAACTCTCCTCCAGAAGACTTGCTCACTTTATTAACATTTCTCTTATGCACTTACTATATTTAACATTTTTTACAAATCTGCATGTGTTTTATTTCCTCTATTAGAATGTAAGAGTTTTAATCTATCTCTGACCTTACTGATTACATAGTTTTTATTGTGCCATCAGTATATATGCTATAGGAATAAACAAATTGGCAACTACTCAGGGAAACAAAGAAACAGAGGACACAGCATCTTATCTTCTGGAGAAAAATGTCTAGCTATAGCTATAGTCCATCTACAGTACAGCATCCCAACAATATGTAAAAGGTTAAATGACCCTCAAGTAGGTCAAGAACACAGGCTTTTACATTTAACTTTGCCACTGCCAACCTAATCAGTTGCCATCTCTGGTAGCTAAAACTTATGGATTATTGCCCCTTAATGAATTAACAATAAATCTGAACCACTTGATAGAATATGCAATCTTCAGTTAACAGTTACTCAGCTTCTGACAAAAGCCTTAATTGGTATTTGAGAAAAATCTATGAAATCATACTAATCTTCATTCTGCTATAGAGTTTTAAGCTCTGTCTTAATAGTAAGAAAAATATAAACCTACATTAGTCTTCACAGAAATGTCTTGATTCAAATGCATTCTATATTATGCCACCAGTTTTTATAAAGAATAAATCATATTAAGAGTCTGACATCTTCTATAACATCACTGTTTGAAGATAATTGCCATTATGTACTAGGTTGAACCATGTAAAATTGGCAGTATTCAACTCTTTCTGACTTATAAAAAGGGCATTTTTATGTGCTTCATCTAATAGTTCAGTCTTTAATAATGAGCTATCAAATTAAGTCATCTTATAATTTAGTGGTAAGAAAAAATTTTGTCTCATTTGTTAAGGTAACATGTTCTCCCAACTCACAAAGATGAGAATGACACTGAACAAAATGCTTCCTTTTTGCTTTAGCTACGAGGAAGCTCAGTGCTGAATGCAGTACTCAACTGTGATAATTTCCTTAACCTAGATTTTGTTATAATTACCTGTATGATTGTTCTTATTTGATTTTTTTCACTTTTATTGATCCAAATGTATATGTGTTTTTCTGAAAGTTGAATATTATAGTTTTATATATATATATAGTAGTTATTTATACACACACACACACACACACACACACACACATATAACTGGTTACCTAGAATGCTGTGTTCAGAAGGATTCTTCCTGAACTCAGCAGTGAAAAGTACCAAGGTCAACTAGTGATCTGGTGATATTCCATGTATGTACTGGAAAGGGAAAGGCAGCATGGCACATGTTTGCAGCCCTATACCATGTACTAAAAGTACTCAAGGTCTATATTGATGAGGAATTTGAGAATTAATTATGAAAGCCAATTTGTAAGAGGTGAGATCTGAACTGAATTTAGAAATAAGAGAGGGGAATTGATAAAAATGGTAAAGGCATTCCTGCCGGAGCCAATGAAATATGAAGTAGACAATGAAATGCAAATATATATATATTGGACTATAGATTAGCTTGATTTAAGGATAGAATCTATAGTAAAAGAAATGAGAAATGAAGCTAGAGATGAACTTTTTGAGCTGTAGCTTTTTGAGCAGGAGAGTGACGTGAAGAAAATGGTATATGAATATTGAAAATAAAGTAATTTCTTTTTAACACTAGAAGAAGCCTCCAAATTAGCATTTTACCACTACTACAGTAACAGTTCATTGAGCAAGATGCTAATAACACTGGGTGAAAGACTGCTGGAAAAAGGATATTCACCCAGTCAGGGAGTTATTACTCCATAGATCACTTATCACTTACAAAAACAAAAAAGACTCTTTACATGACCTTGTAATCAAATCTAACCTTACGATCAAACTTAAGAGTCACCAGTAATGGGCTAACCTATTATTATGTGCCTCTTTAGAGGATGCAATGAGGACACATCATCTATACGATATTCATGCCCAAAACGTTTAACCTAAGTCCGATCATGAAGAAACTGCCTTCAGCTCAGGTCATGATCCCAGGGTCCTGGGATCGAGCCCCGCATCGGGCTCCCTGCTAGGCGGGAAGCCTGCTTCTCCCTCTCCCACTCCCCCTGTTTGTGTTCCCTCTCTCACTGTCTCTCTCTCTCTCTGTCAAATAAATAAAATCTTTAAAAAAAAAAGAAAAGAAAAGAAACAAATCACAAATATCTAAACTGAGGGACATTCTCCAGAGCAACTAGCCTGAATACTTATGTCAGTGTCATAAAAGACAGAGGCAAAACAGGAACACTATGCTCTAGGTTAAAGAAAACTAGAGAGACACGACAACCAAATGCAACAAGTGATCCTTTGTTGGATCCGAGACTGGAGTTAAAAATAAATAGTTGTGGGGCGCCTGGGTGGCTCAGTCGTTAAGCGTCTGCCTTCGGCTCAGGTCATGATCCCAGGATCCTGGGATCGAGCCCCATATTGGGCTCCCTGCTCAGCCAGGAGCCTGCTTCTCCCTCTCCCACTCCCTCTGCCTGCTTGTGTCCCTCTCTCGCTGTGTCTCTGTCAAATAAATAAATAAAATCTTTAAAAAATAAATAAATATATAAATAAATAGTTGTGAGTACATTATTAGAACAACGGAGACATCTGAAAGTGGGTTATGTATTAAACAACAGTACTGTAGGCTCGTTAAGTTTCACAAATGTACTAAAAATGCACTGTGATCATGTAGGATTATTCCCCTTCCTCCCAAACTCTTGTGTTAGGTATCAGAATGCTGCTAACTCTCAAATTAGAGTGCAAACAAATAATTTTTAAAAATAAGTAAAACCATGTGTATGTCTACATGTACATAGACATATACACACAGGGGTAGAGGAGTGTGGCAAAAGTTAGCAACAGGTAAATCTAGGTGAAGGATACACAAACATTCATTGTGCTATCCTTACAATTTTCCTGGTCTAAAAAAGGCAAGAGAGATCCTACATAATTTAGGTCAAATTCCACAGTTTATGGATATGAAAACAGAAGGCAGAGAAAATTTATTTTGACAGGCTCATCCAGCTAGGGTGTAGCAAGTATATAACTCAAGCTGCTGTGGTTTTACCTTTTCGCCCAGTGCTCTGTCT
This sequence comes from Phoca vitulina, assembly GCF_004348235.1. Lineage (NCBI taxonomy): Eukaryota > Metazoa > Chordata > Mammalia > Carnivora > Phocidae > Phoca > Phoca vitulina. The sequence continues at coordinate 3,826,961 of NW_022589705.1, forward strand.
CACACGGTCTCAGCCTCATCACACAGGGTGAATCCCACAAGGGATAAGGGGTGACCAGAGGCCGGGGGCTGACTACCAAGCAGATGTTCTAAACCATCAGTGGCAATAAGGGCCTGGTTTAGGGTCGGTCACAGATATGGAAAGGAGGGGGCAAAATAAAGAAACAGTGTAACAGGAATCATAAAGACTTAGTGATATATTAGAGAAAAAAGAAATAACTTTATAATGTAGAAGCTGAAAAGATGGGAAAAGAAGAGTACTAGGGATAATATAAAAGAAAAACTGGAATAAGATGGCCATTTAGGATAAGAAGCTTAGTTTGAGATATGTACCTTTCAATTTTAATGTCCCAAAATGTCAGCTACAAGTATACTAGAATGTAGACTGTGGGAGGCTAGGGATTTTTGTCCTTTTTCTCTATGGATATATCCATAAGTAACCTCAACAATGCCTGGAAATAAACATTTTTTTGAGCAAATGAAATGACAGTTTATGAAGCATTCAGGTAGATAGACAGGAAATGTATGAAATTTAAGAGAGGGTATATCAAAAGATACTTACTTTGTAGGTCCTTAGGGAAGTGGACACATTTCAGGTCTCCACCTTCTTCCAGGTCAGTTTAGAGAGCTCTGCCTGGAGTTCTGAGTAAGCTCAAATAATAGCTGTCTTTTTTTTCCCACTCTTCCTTTTATGTGTATCTTTCTAGGAAACCTCACAGGGAGGATGCATGACTATGATCATATACCCTCTAGTACCTTCAAAACTCCATGATTATTCTGAACTGATTTCATTAGCCAGAGCAGGAAGTTCAGATGTGGTCCCAGGACCGGCATCACCAGTATCAGCTGGGAGTTTGTCAGAAATGCAAATTCTTAGGTTTCGCCCTAGACCTACTGAATCAGAAACTCTGCAGGTATGGCCCAGTGATGTATGTTTTCAGGAGCCTTCCAGGGGATTCTAATGCACACCACAGAGCCAAGGACAAAATGAAGGTACTAAACTCTTATTTGACAAAATATCTACCTCATAGTTAAAGTCATTCTTCTTGAGATGCAGCTAAAAACTTAAGAACCAATTACATAAAAAGATACTTGTAATAAAATCTGGTATAACATACCACATAGTCATAATTCATCATGTAGTGATCATACAGCAAAACCAGCCTACAATAAAAAATTTTTAAAGGCACCTACTTACTTTAACGTTTCAGCAAGAAAGAAGCTTTGTTGTACATCATCATGTGTAGGAGTAGAAGAATACACATCCTTCACCCCAGAAAATCCACCACTGACTCGGCAATACTTTTCAATAGCCTATGAAAGAGATCAGACAAAAGAATCAGTTCCACAGAATTTCAAGTTTCGAAGGACAAATTAAGAAACCACGGTCAAAAGTTCACAAAGATCTATATGAGAATTTGACAGGTTAAGAATAAGATTTATTATCAAATGGAAATATTCTCACACTGGAAAAATTAACTGAGGTATCCTGTTTCCTGTGGAACTTTTCCCTCTCCAAAACTCTTTAATCTTTTAAAAACATCTTACATTTTCCTCACTTAGGAAAGTCAAGTTTGGGCTATTCACACGGAATTAGAGACCTATCTAGCACAATAAAGCCTTATTAATTTTGACAAATCGGGGAGGCCAGTTTGAATTAAATTTTAAAGGCAATTTTTTCACTTCTAAAGATAAACAATACAAAACATGCTTAAAAAAGTATTACCTAGGAGCTCTCCATAGTAATAGCAATGAGGTAATATTCACTGCAAACATACTGTGTAATAGACATTAAATTACAAGTTAGGTATTACAGGTGGTACCAACTGGCAGGAAGTACCCACCCACGTACCTACTACAATAATTACAATATTAAGAGCTAACCATTATGAAGTTTTTGCTACATGCTAAAGGCTCTTCTAAAGGCTTCACATGTATTAACATTTAAATCTCTAATAACCCATGAGGCTGTCTTAATAGGCTCTACTTCAGATTGGAAAACTAAGGCAAAGAGTAATAATTTGCTCCACATTATTATTAATGACTGTGCTCTACTGCCCAGCGTGGGAGATAAATTCTTAATTTAGATCTCTTCATGTATCTCTGAACATCTCTAAATAAAACACACTGAATCAAAAGGCACCCATTCAAAACCCAAATATCCTGCTTATGCAGGTGTATCACTTCAAAAATAGCCATGCATGAGAAGTTGATCACATGTGGTTCTTTTCTTTCTCTACTCTACCTAACCCTGAGATACTGTCAAATGAAGGTACAGTTATTTAATCATTACTGCCATGGCTTCTTGTTCCTAATCTTGCCACCTTTCTTATTCTTCTGGCCTTCCTCCTTTCTAATGAAAAGCTAATTAACACTGGAAGTTTTTATTTAATCAAGCTATTCATTTTTATATAGTTCCATTTTTACTATAGCTGGGTTTTAAAAGTCTTCTTACCAAAGAGTTTGGTATTTTTCTCTATCTAAATGTTTTTTTTAAAAGATTTGAGAGAGGACAGAGGGTGTGTGCACGTGTGAGGGGAGGGGCAGAGAGAGAGGGTGAGAGAATCTTCAAGCAGACTCCCCACTGAGCATGGAGCCCAACAAAGGGCTCAATCCCAGGCCCCTGAGATCATGACCTGAGCTGAAATCAAGAGTCGGCCGTTCAACCGACTGAGATACCCAGGGCCCCCGTCTCTATATCTAAATATTTTAAACATATTTTAAATTCAAAGTTTTTAAATGCCATGTTCCGTGCAATGATCATGTGTCTCTACCACCAGGAAACTATCAGAGCAGTTTAAGGATACTGCAAAAGTAGCAGGGAGGCATGACTAATCTTTAAGCCATTTAGAGTCATTTCTTGAAGGCAAGTTTTCATGCAAATATACTCAAAGTTTGGAAGTCTGAAGATGTGAATGCAAGAGCTGAAGCTACAGAAGGCACACGAGAGACCCGTCTTCCCTTCACTTCTTCACACCCAACAGCGAGGCCCGTGACGGACAAGAAAGCAACTTCTATTTAAGACGGGAATCCTCCTCTTTTGTCTCCACCCCTGCCTTTCCTCATCACAGCATACTTCTGAAACTTGAATTTAAAGTGTAATTATTTCAGTTCATGTTCTTTATACTCCGGTTGCCACTGTGAAACCTTCTTTTTACATAAATTGGTTTACATTCTGCCCTAAAACATATCTTGCATGTTCTTACCTAAGAAATTTACTAACACTATTTAACTCACCTAGAATGTCATCATTCTAACTAGGCTGCAAGCTTAAGTTAAACAATTGAAATATGAATATTCATCGTAATTACTGCTATTTATCATTTAATTAGTATATCTCAAAGAATAAAATACTCCCTCACTCCCGGGAATATGCTATACTTTCATGAGAAGACTAATATTTTTCTTCCTCCCTAGGTACTGATAGCCATGGGGTTCTCTGAGAGGCTATTTTAAGAATAAACCACTTGCCTTCTTTATTAACCAGTAAAAATGTCTCATAAATAGATAAGTAAATAAACAGTCTTTCAATCTAGAAAAATTTTAACAATTCATTGATTCTTCTTATGATGGTCCACTGAGAAATTACTTGGAACACAAGCTGAAGTGAATAGTGGGTAATCTACCCAGGCTGTGAGTCTGGGCAGTTTTAGGATTTGTTTTTTCTAGAGGTTAAGCCTTAATTGGCAAGTAAAGAAACTGTATAATCATACTGAAACCCATAATGGCTTTTAAATGACTTTTTATTATTCAAAAAGAATAATGAGTGAATACCAGTAGGAAAAGAGTTTTAATCAAGAACTAAACTGGATTCTAAGGTTTACTGCTACTGCTAAAGTAACTTAAATTAAGGGGCGCCTGGGTGGCTCAGTTGGTTGAGCGTCTGACTTCAGCTCAGGTCATGATCTCAGGGTCCTGGGATGGAGCCCCGCAACAGGGACAGGCTCTGTGCTCAGTGGGGGAGTCTACGTAAAATTATCCCTCTCCCTCTGCCCCTCCCTCCCCTGCTCGTGCTCCCTCTCTCTCTCTTTTTAATAACCTCTTTCTAATCACACCGAGCACCCTAACTCTGGTCAAATCTAAATAAAATCTTAAAAAAAAGAAAGAAACTTGAAACTTAAATTAACAGAGTTTTTCCACCAGATAAATGAAAGTAGCACTACAATTACTGAACATGAGTTAACACGGATGAGGACATATGGCACTACGGGAAGGCTTGATTTAACGCTCTTGCACATAAAATGAAATACTGGCTCATTTACCAGTGCTGCTTCCCAGCCCCACTGCCTGTATCTTGGATCGTGAGTGAATCGCCACAGGTACCAATAGGTTTCAATGACTTCTGGACGGAGGATGTAATACTTTTCAGCCTGCCGGACTGCCACAGCCTCTACTGCGCCATCAAACTTGAATGATTCAGGACCCAGCTTTAATGCTGTAACGTGACAAAAGAAACAAACGAGCACAATAAACCATTTGTGTTTGTTCGCCAGAGCTGCTTTTTCCCCTGAAAGAATGGGGTATAAGGTAAAGTTATGTTCATTTTATTTTTATTGTTGCTGTCTTGCAAAATCAGTGACTTTAAAAGATCCACATTTGGTTTTCTTATACTAGCCTTATAAATAGTCCTATTATCCTGACATGAAATGTGTCTCATACATAATGTACATCAACATACTGCTAAATCCAACTATACTGACAAGAGTCTAGTAATCCTCTGGCAACAAAGGCAAAGCTAGACATAAGCACATTACATATTCTGTTCTGTTCCAAAATAAAATGAGACAGATAACTGTACTGTGTAGAATTTTTTTTTTTTTTTTTTAAGTCAGGACAATTTTAAAGTCCTTTTAACATAACACACATATGTAAGGAAACATTTTAGAGCTCGGATCTTGAATTAGATTTAGGTGTAGATTATATACTTTTCTGTTCAAGCATCCTATAATATATAAAAAGCAATATATTTTCAAACTTAAACCAGTTTTAAAGATAAACTCTTTTCTCCTATAGCCTCTGTATATATAGCAAGGAAGAGATTCAAACTGTCAATCACCAAGAATTTCATCAGTATCGCCCATTTATCAGTTTGAATAAAACGGGGCCATTACACATATGTTTCAACACTACATACTATTTTTTGAATGACATGATTTCCATTCAAGGCTAGAATACAGCTCTACATCAAAGTCTTTTTAATAACCTCTTTCTAATCACACCGAGCACCCTAACTCTGGTCAATATAAAGTCATCTTCCACTGGGATGATGGACTCACACACAATTACCACTCTCAGCTGCCATTTTACTTTCCTTTTATGGGTAGTTTCAAGGTCTCTTACCTCTTTCAAAAAATGCTAGACATTTTTATATTTTCTCAGAAAAGAAAAGGTAAAACAAGAACTATAATGCTGGTAGACCACAAACAGAATCATGCCATAGTTGCTGGAACGACATGGGTTGCTGTGGCCAAATTTCAGCACTACAAGGGAGACACTGTAAAGCTCTAACTAATCCCATACAAATGTGAAAATCAGGTCTTTCTCACCAACCATCACCCCCAAGAAAAAACACAAAACCAAAAACATTGTACCAATGGTAAATAGTTCTGAAAGCAAAACATGTGAGCAGAAGAGTTGACTGCTAAGTCTTAGAGAACTAAAGCAGAACTCAAGCAGATTTTCAACCTGAGGGTCATGAACTCTGTGATAGGCTCTGGAAGAACAGTGTTCTGTCAAGAAGCCTCTGAAATTGTATGCATAACTTTGTGTGCACATAGAGCTTTTACCAGCTCAATGGGACTGGAGGTTAGGATTAACCAACAACTCATCAATATTTTTTGTTAGAGAACTTCTATCCAGTTTATTGATAAGGTCAGTATATGATCAAATATGATTTGGCATTTAGTAAATGTTTTTAAAATGATGATAAAAGTCAAACATCATTAAGAACTGAGATGATGGCAATCCAATAAAAACGTAGAGGAAGTAATTTTATCTGAATTTCTTATGTTTTTCCTTTCTCAAAGAATGAGTGCTAAGAGGTGATCATATGGAGTTTTCAAATGTTAATCTTAAGGCTAACTTTAAATTAGACAATAATTTCTGTAATGATATTACCGCCTGAGTTGGAAGTAGAAATTGGCTGCATGGAACTAGTATTTTAAACTTCTCACTAAAAAGTGTATCTCTCTTATTGGCCATTCATAACTTAACAAATAAAACACACCAGAAAGAGAATATATCTGCTTTGTGAGGAGTTGGTAAATAAAAATGTACAAGCCTAAATTATATACCAGTTATATCCATTAGGCTGGTCAAATCACTGGTTTCATGTTTCTGAGGGCATTATTTCTTAGGTGTTCCTTTGTTTAAGAATCGTAAAAAATAATTTTCTAACAATCTATCTTGCACTTAATTTCTATTTTCTATCTTAAATTTCCCATTTACATTTGGTACTTCATTTCTAAAAGGAAACTAAGCCAGCAAGTAAAAATTGAGTTGAAACCATAAATAATTTAGTGCCTAGGTAAAAAGAACTCTAAGAGGATGCAAAACTCATATAATGTAAGCAAAGGTAAGAGACATGCACAAATAAAAAAAAATCAAAGTAAAATATCAAATGTGACAAAGGTCAATAGTAAGATGGTGAAAGATACATTTAAAGAAGGCATAGATTAGTTCGCAAGTCATAGGCGTCCTCCAGATAGGCAGAATCTGTAGAGATGGGAAAAATAAGCATCTCAGGTCAACAAAAGATAAAAAAAACATGAGGAATATTCTGGGACAGGCGATCTGACTATAGTTTCAGTAGGCTAACAGTAAGGGAAGAACTTAAACTATTTCCCTCCTATTAACTTCCTTTTAAGGGAAAAAAGAGTTATGTCCAAAACTTCATGTCCAATGGATCTTTTGTCCACTGAATATGTTGTATGTATCTAAACATTAAAATTTCCCCCAAAATATAATAGCACATGGTCTAGGGAAGACCTTAGCCAACTTCAATAAGAAGTAAATTAAATTAAATAACAGTCATTATTTTATTCATATTCAGTAGGTTTTTTTTGTTTTTTTGTTTTTTTGTTTTAATCTAGAAACCCGGAAAAAAAAAAAAAGAACAGTACTATATTTTGAAAGTCTAAGATCTTGTTTGGCACCAATTCTGCCTTATACCTCAAAATAAACTAAAACAATGTACCAACCTAGCTTCCCATGTAGATACAATAAGGTCTGAAACTACACTAAATTACTACTCAGTTTCATGAACAGATTCAGCCATGTTTCCTACAAACCTAGCTAAATTATTTAGCTGCGGACCATGTTCATCAATAAGGTGAAATATATGAGGATTACCAAATTTTGCATTAATGTTAATTCTAATTCCAATAACAAATGAAAATGAAATTCCAAAGTCCTTATCATATGAATTTAGCTGGAATAACTGCTAAAAAATGAATGGATATTTTTAAATAAGCCGGCCAAAAAATGATAGCACAGCTATATCAAAACACAGGAGATGTAATAACCAAGTGGGAAAGAAGCAACACTAGGACTGTACCTTTTAATTAAAGGATCTAAGTTGAGATTAAATATGTAAAAACAGTGAAAGACTTGAAAATACAGGACACAAATCAAATAGTAATCTTTGGGGCATACCATGGCAAAGAGTGTCCCAGACTCACTGACTTGCCATGTGAGAGTGACCATCAGAACCAGCATGACTGCAACAACCACAGGCTGGATTGCTTAAAATTTCACTTATACTCATAACAACATACTGAGGAAGACAGGGTAGGTATTATTGTTCCAATTTTTTGCAGATGGAGCACCTGAGAATTAGGCAAGTTAAATGAGGAGTTGCCTAAGGTTCAGAGATAATAAATAGTGGAACGTGGGATTTTTGAATCCTAGGCACATTTCCTTTCCACAGTATCACAGTACTTCATATCAGCATCTGCAAGGTCTCTATGAAATGTGACAGTCAGGGAATCCTCTCATAACTCTGGTATTCTATGAATTTCTCAAAGGTAGGGGATAGCTCTTATTCACACTTTCATCTGTAAGCATCCAGCATAAAGCTTGACACATCATAGGTGTTCATGTTTAATGGAGTGAATAATTAATGATAACAACAGTATATCATATTTTTAATATGTCTGCTGTATGAAATCCTACTGTTTTACGTCTATTATTTCATTTGTGGTCAAAATCTGCGTAACAAGTCTTATTATCATGGGTCCTAGTACACACACTGAATATCCATTCTGGTCCTCAATGTTTTACTAATTTTAGTTGTATTTTAAATATATATTTGATACTCTATATAGTCAACATAATATAATTTAGCTTCTATTTATAATTAGATCACCAACTTTATATGTACTATATACTAACACTAAACCACTCTAACATCTGCTTCAATGTCCTTTTGACTTAGTTGTATTTTGTCAAGAAATGGAATCCCTAACTTAGTTACTGAGGGAACTGAAAGGTCAATTTCACCATAAGTTCAATTCCTTATTATATAAAAATAACCTGACAGACTTATGAACTAAGATGAACTAGGATAAATTTTAAGCCACTCACATCTGTGTCATGGTACCTGATGGCAAAATAATCCTAAAATGTTAATTCAGTTATTTCATAAAAGCAACAATTCAACTTCTGAAATCACAAACAGAAATTCCTAGTTTTTAGTCTTTCTGGGAACTCTTTTTCCATTATTTCAGGTAGAAACACCTTTTTTTTTTTTTTTTTAAGATTTTATTTATTTATTTGACAGAGGGAGAGACAGCAAGAGAGGGAACACAAGCAGGGGGGAGTGGAAGAGGGAGAAGCAGGCTTCCCGCCGAGCAGGGAGCCCAATGTGGGGCTCGATCCCAGGACCCTGGGATCATGACCTGAGCCGAAGGCAGACGCTTAACGACTGAGCCACCCAGGCGCCCCTAGAAACACTTTTTTAAAACCAGAAAAAAATCTTGGAAGGTCTACTTCAGTATTTCTCAATCCTTTTTCAGGCTTTTTTAAAAAACCTGATTGCCTTCTCTCTCCAGGAAATTTTAATAAATATACACTGTTTATCTATGACTGCTTATCTATTCTTTATATATTTAAAAAAAAGAAAAAAAGATTTTTTTTTTTTTTTCACTCCCAAGAACAATCTTTTTCACCATTGAGAACCAGCTCATTTTCCAGGTAAGGACACTGAAGCCCAGAAATATTACGTATTTGCCTAAAAAAACTCTTTTTAGTCTTAGGCACAATCATCAACCCAAAAATTATTGGTGAACTGACCAAAAGACTACTATACATTCAATATAACTATTATATTTTGGTCATTCTTATTTTCACAAGAAGATATGCAAGGCAAGTAACCTCAATCAGCCAATTTTGTGTTCTTTTAAAAAGTAACTGGTTTTACAGAAGCCATTGAAATGAATGGCTAAAATGGATTCTTACGATATTAAAATAAATAATGGCATCCCATACATCCACAAATGCCCCGCCTCTCGTCATTAAAAAAATTTCTTCAAAATCTTTATTAATAAAATCAGTAGAATTCAGAATAATTTTAAAAAATGATGCAGGAACACATTTCCAGGATTAAAATTCAAGTTCTTAAGAAAATGATTTACTGTATTAGAGTAACCTATTTTAAAGTGAAAAATACCTATATATTTTCCTTCTAATTCCTGGATATATTTTTAACTTAGAGGTTATGTTAGATTAAGTAGTTAGTGTTACTAATACTCTTACCAGTTCTGTCATATGACTCATGACATGTACGTGCAATTTCTGCCCCTAGCTCTAAATAATGACCAGCTTTATCCATTCTGGAACCATCTGCTCCCAGTGCAAACATTCCCCCAGCAAAACAGGCCAAATGCCCCATCTTCTTTTCCAAGTGCCCGTTTTTCCATTCTCCAATAAAGGTGAGACCTCCTCGGGACTTCTTAATAAGATGTTTCTCTATAGCCTGTAAGAAAGAGTAGATATTCAAAATTTTAGAAGCAAAGTGTTAGTGTTCAAACTTACTACATCTTTCTAGCGGTCATAAAACCTTGGTAATAAGATGGTCTAGAAATCAGTAACTTTCCCAAACTGGAAGAGTTAATTTATCGTAAGTTTTGGAGATCAAACAAGTCGCATAGAATCTTGAATGAATACCCCATCACTACTGTGACAAAGACAAGGTGGGAGAGGGAAGACTGACCTAAAGTAAAGACATACCTGTATTACAGGTTTTTTTCTTCTAGAGCTAAATGGAATTCATGAGAATCAGTCAATTGAGATCATGATGACAAGTTATAACCCAAAAGGCTCTACCAATTTATTTCTATTTCACAAACTGAAACTGAAGAGGAAGAGTATCTAGGTTAATCAGAAAAATATGATTTTGGTAATTAGTTAAAATGGTTTCTCCTCTTCCATGTAACTATACCTCTTGTCAAAGTACTTTAAAAAAGCACCATTAGGTGAGACATCGTGTATGTTATAAAGCTTACAAAACTAGTTAGAAGGGGTGCCTGGGTGGCTCAGTCATTAAGTGTCTGCCTTCAGCTCAGGTCATGGTCCCAGGGTCCTGGGATCGAGCCCCACATTGGGCTCTCTGCTCGGGGGGAAGCCTGCTTCTCCCTCTCCCACTCCCCCTGCTTGTGTTCCCTCTCTCACTGTCTCTGTCAAATAAATAAATAAAATCTTTACCAAAAAAAGAGAAAAAAGAAAAGATTAGTTTTTCGAATGCAAGGACAATGTTTTTCATCTTTGTGGGCCTCATGGCATCTGGCATGTTTTCCACATATAAGGCACGCAACAGATGCCTACTCAAGAAACATTTATTGAATGCCTACAATGGACTAAGCACTATATGCCAAATATCAGTTTAACGCTTGTGCATTCTGTAAATGACTGTAGGAATTAGTTCCCCCAAAAGTAAGGCTATAAAAAGGATAATTGCTTTAATTTAAAAATACAATAACTATAACTCTGAATACTGATCATCAACTACAGTCAGAATGGTGTTGCTATATACAAAATCATACAAAATCAACAAAGCCTATTGTGTTTCTTTGAAAATCCCAAACAACTTTGATGAAGAAAAATGGAGAGAAAACAAAACTTAATATCAAGAACAGGAGAGGAGGGTGGGAGGATGGGCAAAATGGGCGAAGGGGAGTTGGGTACAGGCTTCTAGTCATGGAACGAGTAAGTCACAGGGATAAACGCAATATAGTCAATGGTACTGTAACAGCGTTATATTGTGACAGATGCTGGCTACACCTGTAGGGAGCAGAGTAGTAAAGACTTGTCGAATCACTATGTTGTACAGTGCAACATCATGTATCAGTTATACTTCAAGAAAAATAATAAAATTTAAAGTATATATATCTAATTTTAAAAACTGATTTTTTAAAAAGACTTTATTTATTTTAGAGAGAGAGGTGGAGGGGAGGGGCAGAGGGAGAGGCAGAGAGAATCTTAAGCAAGCTCCACACCCAGTGCTGAGCCCAACAGGGGGCTCGATCTCACACCCCTGAGATCATGACCTGAGCCAAAATCAAGAGTCAAACGCTTAAATGACTGAGCCACCCAGGCGCCAATACAACTTTAAAAACCGATTAAAATCACTAAAGGGCTATGGGTTTGTACTGGATCAGAAAGCAAATAACTTAGTAAGTGGGTAACACACCTTTCTATTTCACAGTTTTTGCTTGGAAATATCACATGTAAGTGCTTCCAAGATTGAAACCTGTTCCAATTTTAAACTGTCACAACACTGTGGTAAGAGGTTATATAAATATGAAATGATACAGTAAAGTGGTTAAAAGCACAGCACCTGGAGCCAGACTGTTCAGTTCCAGGCTCCATCACTTACTAGCTATTACGAGCTTGAGCAAGTTACTTAACCTCTTTGTGCCATAAGGTTCTCAAATGTAAAATGGTGGTGAAGATGAGATGATTTCATATGTGTAAAAAGGGTTACAACAGCACCTGGTGTGTGGAAAATACTAGACAAGTGTTTTGCCCGTATTATTTATCCATAAGGCTCTCCATGTGTAGGTTCAATGTCAGCTGAAAGAAGAAATGTTTATGAAAATGTCTGTGAAGTCAGAAGTTTTTCTAGGCTGTGTAGATAATAACTAAAAGTAATTAAAATAAATTTTCATACATAAATATATATTTATTCTTCAACAATTTCTTTAAAATGCCATAATAAAGGAAAACAATACAAGACTTTTAGATTAAAATACCAAAATTCTACAGTGAGGGCATAGAACCAAATGCATATAGGTGTTCACTGGTCACTATGAAACACACTGTATATTCATAGAATGTTAAACAGGTAAATGTTCTGACAAGAATTACCTCAATAGCATCATCATACATTTTTCTCGCCTCATGGTCTGTTTTATCTGACATCAACCATGCTTTTAGTAGGTATTCATAAAAACTGTCTCCCAGCCCGCCAACTGATGTATGGTCTGTAATGAAAGAAAAAGGAAAGGATGGAGGTGGAGGAAAGAGAAGACAGAAGACAATGAAATAATCTTTTTCAAGTATAATGACTATTACTGGTCAACAATTTAAAAATACTGACAGCCTTACTTGCAGCATACTTCAAATTTAGTCCAGTAAAAATATGCCCTCATTACTTCTCTCTACATGTGTACCCAACTTTCCAGAAACCCCTTTCTGCTGGATGGGGTATTTCACATACGTAGGAGTCTTTTTCTTCGGTCACATAGTTTGTACAGTGTCACACAACCAAACTTTTCCAGAAGTGAAAACAATTCATATATTAATGACTTTAACTATACTAGCTGTAAGATTAAACATGAGATACACTTGAATCTGATGTTAACTAAAAAGAGCCCATTTTTCTCTAAGATGGTTAGTGGTGATTTCTGTGCCATAGACAGTAAAGTAAAATAAATCTAAAAGGCCTTTGTAGTAACACTTTGCATAATATAATAAGCTATTGAAGGAATACACTTGGTTGCTATTTATACAGCTTTTTCTTCATATGTTTGCCCTATGTGTATTCTTATTTTACCCCATCTATACTTCTAATCCTATCCAAGGCAACAGCATAACTCCCAAGGCAACCCTAGTCTTCTATCCCTTTCCGTAAGCCCCACTCTACATTTTTAAACTTTGCTTAAAAACTCACATCCTCCCGGCACAAAAAAGAAAAACAGCACACTTTTATGACCTGTCAATCATTCATAGAGCACTAGCACTGGTTTCCTACTTTAGTGAGGGAAGGATGGACCGCTGGGTGGTTTATGGAACAACTGGCTATCTGGGGGGAAATGCATATTAGTATTTGTATCTTTAGCTCACAAAAATAAATTTGTGGTGGATTAGTGATTTAAAAGTAAAACACAAAACTGTAAGTATTCCAGAAGAAAATATAAGAAGATGTCTGCTCTTCCTAAGCAGATGATCTTCTTAGGCAAAACACAGAATGAAGGAGTCACAAAGGAAAAGACTTATAGCATCATATGGTACAATCCACCGTAAATGAATTTGTAAGACCAGAAACTGAATAGGATATTTACAACATTTATAATAGAAATAAAGATTAATACCCTATACAAAGAACTCTGATAACTAAATAAGGAAAACTGCTTTAGAGCACACACAAGTTAATTTAAAAAAAGAAACACAAATTGATAATTAACATAAGAAAGGAAGATCAACTCTATTAGTGACCAGAGAAAAGCAAATTGAAACAATGAGGTTCCATTTTTGTCTATTTAATTGGCAAACATTTTTAAAAACTGATAGCATCCAATGTACATAAAGTTATGGTTCATAGGTGGTGGGAATGGAGGGCAATTTTGTAGTAGCTATCAAAATTTAACTAGGTTTTCTACTTCTGGAATTATCTTGTAACAAATACACAAGTATAGATGTAGAAGAAAAAAGGTCATCAGTGCACTGTATCCATTAATAAAAACGTAAGATAACCTCAAAGGTCTAGGGATGTAGCTACATAAATTACAGTATAAAGAGACTATAAGAGAACACACAATCATTAAAGAGGATCAGGTGAATCTGTAACCTGATACTGGAAGATATCTATTATATGCTGTTAAATAGGGGGAGGGTAAGTTTCAGAATAATATAGTTTGATACTACAAAAAATTTGTATGTTTAAAGAATATTATTGTATACATAGAAAAGGTTTAAAAAGACAACTGTGCACAGTGACTACCTCTATGGGAGTAGCCTATGTAACTTGTGTGATTAAATCATCTTCTGTTATAGAAAGTAATAAATGGGGGAAAGTGCCACCATTCACTTTAAACAACATGTCTGCTACTACTTTAGTAATTCGCTTGTACCTTCAATAGCCTGCATCTCAAATGCTCTTATTTATCACTTTTTTTCCTTTAGTCATAAGTATACATTTCAGTGAATTCTTACATATATATACACCCACAAGGTAAAAATATAGAGCATTTCCAGCATTCCAAGGTCTCCCTCATGTGGCCCTCACAATCAATACCCAACTTCCAAAGATAACCATTTTTTTGACCTCTACACTAAATGATTTGTCAAGCTCACATAAAATAGCCATTCGTATAAAATGGCAATATATTTTCAAGAATGATTTGGTAGCTTAGTGATCTCCTTTGTTTTCCATCTAAATATCTAGAAGGATATTGCCTTATGTAGGCTTCTCTGAGTCTCTAACATTTAAAGTGCTTGGGTATTAGAGAAGACAGAGGAACAAAAGACAGAGTTTTCTCTCAGACTGCACAAGAAGATCACAGTTAAATTTCTAACAGCTTTCAATACTCGTCATACTTATATTTAAGAATTTTATAATGATGGTAACATATGATGATAGGTTTAAAGGATAAGTTACACTTAGATGCTAAATTCCAACAGATTTAAATATTTTATAGTTACTGGAAATCATAAAAGATAACACATATTTGTAAAATATTAAAACAATATGGAACTGAGTAGACAGAGAAAGTCCCTCATATTTAGGGACAGAGATTACATATAGGACAGAGAAATGTTGAGGGATGCCTTTTGGGTACATTATTTGCTAATGAACCAGAAGACAGGAATTCACTCAAATTTATCCAATTCCTATTGTTTATGAACTCTGAATCTTTGTGGAATTACATCAGTTACCCTTTTGTAGTGTTCTTTTACTATATTCTAGGTTGCACCTTTCTCAGTTCTACTCACACACTCTCAGCTACAGTGCATTACGCAAATTTGTTTAAGCAAATTTGTTTAAATAATCCTGTCCATTACAATCTCCCATTTACCTCCAAATCTCTTTACCATCTTGAGTTAATTGCTTTCCACATTTTTCTGTACTTGCATTTCACTGTGATCTCAAGGAGAATGGTTGGCCTCAGTGGTGAAGTTATAGTTCAATCTTCCACCATGAAGCAGAAGTCCTAATAAAACTTTCTCAATTTGAGTTCTTTCTGGATAACTCTACAATTTGTTAATGCTATATATGTATGACTTCTCATTCCCCTGTCTCCTAATCTGCTCTCATTGTTGTCCTATCATGAATAAAAATCAAAGCAGGTGGGAACTTAGGGCATCTTGGTTTACTCCAATATTTCTGGATGGTGCAGGACTTGTAAGTTTGTAACCACTATGTAATTCAGGATGATTTTAGGTGGTACATAGAATAACTTTTTAAACATTGTCAGAGTCATGGGGTGCTTGGGCGGCTCAGTTGGTTAAGTGTCCAACTCTTGCTTTCGACTCAGGCCATGATCTCAGGATTGTGAGACGGAGCCCTACAGCCAGCTCTGCACTGGGTGTGGAGCCTGCTTAAGATGGTCTCTCTCCCACTCCCTCTGCCCCTCCCCCCCCCAAAAAGTCGTTGTCATAGTTACATAATGACTATTGACAAGATGATCTTTTAACTTCATGCAAGATCCTGCCCCCTCCCTGGAGCACATACCAACAACAAAGGATGAAATAATTATTTAACAGGTATTTCACACTTGAAAACAAAATAAAAATTGTAGTAAATAAGAAATACAAAGAAACTCATAATGTTAAAAGCAGGAGTTTCTATTTCTTGAAAATAAAGACATCTAGAAGCTTACTTCCTCCAACATCATGGGATTCAAAGCACTCACTCATGGTGGGACTCTGGGTATGAAATAAGTTTCTAATATCCTTGGGAGAGCTGACATTCCAGTATAAAAAACACCAAGTTCTGAACTGATAAGCCAGTGGAGGCATTAATAATACTGCCAGGAATGGAGTAGTAAATAGTGAGAGTGGAAAGAAAAACACACATCATGGAGCTCTCTCAAACTGAGCTTGCAAATGAAAACTCCAATGCACATAAGGAAAACTCGTCATAAAAGAATTCAACTATGCAAATAGGAGAATGTACTATACCATGAAAAAGTAAATAATGCAGCTACCTTCTGAAAACAAGTTTAATATTTTAAAAGTGTACTAAGAGAAAAAAACGTATAAAGCCCAAACTGATCAATTTGCACTGAAAAATGGGCATAGATTTTAATACAACTATTTGAAAATTGACAGATCGAAAAAAAACATTAGACAATGAATCTGATAACAGTCTTGTTTAATATGCTGAGAAGTTTGAGTTGCCTTAAAGGAAAGCAGACTCTGCTAAACTACGAGCAATTTGACAAGAGACACTCATTAGCTTGTTTCTTTATATACCCTACAATGCTTTGCACAATTCTTACTTCTAGTTAAGAGTGCTCAATAAGCATTTATTAAATGAATGGCTATTTTCCCATTTTCAAGTATGAATAGCATTTCACAATTATAATAACTTGTCTTTTAAGGTATTTTTTCTTTTTTGGGGGGGAGCCTGGGTGGCACAGTCAGTTAAGTGTCCAACTCTTGGTTTTGGTTCAGGTCATGATCTCAGGAGTCACGAGATTAAGCCACACATCGGGCTCTGCGCTCAGCAGGGAGTCTGCTTGAGATTCTCTCTCCCTCTCCCCCTCTGCCCCTCACACTCACACACATATTCGCTCTCTAAATAAATAAATAAATAAATCTTTTTTTTTTTTTTTTTAGGGGTATTTTTTCTTTTTTAAAATGAATTGGATCACTTTTTTTTAAAAAAATGATTCCACTTTCACAATCTCTCTCTCTTTTTCAGTTTAGGGAAACAAGTAATTATGGGATAAATAGTAATACCTAACATCTAATATTTACAAGTTCAACAAAAAAATGTTTATAGAATGAATGCATTAACTACCTTATTCATTCTTACAAGTTTTAATAAAATTTACATGTATATATTTTTAAACTTTCCCAATTCCCCCAATACAAGGATGTCTATAATTGTAGTATATTCAATTGCTTACATGAAATATCCACTGAAATATAATTTTAAAAACCTTACAAAACTGCATTCATCTGAATTATCAGAAATATACACAAAGTCTTGATATTAAGGTTTTCCTTAATATTTAATTTTCTTATAGCTCAGCTCCAGATATAATATTTCAACTATTCAGGGAACTGTAGTAAGAAAGCATTTTTTTTTATTATTATTATGTTCAGTTAGCCAGCATATAATACATTTTAAGTTTTTGTTGTAGTGTTCAACGATTCATTAGTTGCATATAACACCCAGTGCTCATCACCACACATGCCCTCCTTAATACCCATCACCCGGTTACCCCATCGTCCCGCTCCCTCCCTTCTGTAACCCTCAGTTTGTTTCCCAGAGTCCAGAGTCTCTCATGTGCATCTACATGGATGGAACTGGAGGATATTATGCTAAGTGAAATAAGTCAAACAGAGAGAGACAATTACCATATGGTTTCACTCATATGTGGAACATAAAGAACAGAGCAGAGGACCACCGGGGGAGGGAGGGAAAACTGAATGGGAAGAAATCAGAGAGGGAGACAAACCAAGAATGTATTTTCTAAAAATAACCAAATACCTAATTCCATTCCTCTTTTCTCTTAAAAGAATTTGAATTTACTCCTGCTTCTTTCTCCTCACCTACTTGCTCCTTATTCCCCTACATTCTGGCTTTGGCCTACAGCAGACAGCCAAACCAAAATGGCAATCTATAAGCGAACAGTCATTTCTCAGTCCCAATACATCAAATAAATTGTACGTGCAAGAGAAGATGATTAGACCATACAAAGAGCATGTGGAGGGTGAGGCAGTAAGGGTGATACTGAACTGCGGGAGAGAACTGAAGGCCCAAATTAACCAAAGGGAAGAAGAAATGAAGGAACAGATTTTGGAGTTACTAAGAAGGTAAAAACAACAGGATAGGAATCTGGCCAAATTGTCAAGTTTCTGGCACAGACCAGACTATGTAAAGTATGGAGGAAATAAGGAATCACAATGAGGAATAAATTTTAAAGAAGAGATAATAAGCTCAATTTTGTACCTACTGAGTTTAAGATACCTACAAATAGGGGACGCCTGGGTGGCTCAGTCTTTAAGCGGCTGCCTTCGGCTCAGGTCATGATCCCAGGGTCCTGGGATCAAGCCACACGTCGGGCTCCCTGCTTCTCTCTCTCCTACTCCCCCTGCTTGTGTTCCCTCTCCTGCTGTCTCTCTCTCTGTCAAATAAATAAATAAAAATCTTTAAAAAAAAAAAAAAAAAAAGGATACCTACAAATAACCAGGAAACAAATATCCTGTACGTGGGGAGGGGAGATAGAAGTTTAAAGCCCAAGCAAAATCAGTAATGAAATACTGATTTACATCAGGGGTGGGAGTGGAGGGGCAACTTTTCCTGTAAAGGGCCAGATAACATGCAGTCTTTGTTGCATGCCCCTCTGTTTTGCTGTTGTTGATGATGATTGTTTAAGCCCTTCGAAAATGTAAAAAAAAAAAAATTTTTTTATCTAGTAGGCCATATAAACACAGGCCAGAGGCTAGCCTAGTTTGCCAGTTGCTGATTCATATTTCACAGATATATAGGACACAGTTCGTCCTGTAAAAAGAGATGAGGTCTGTGAGGCAAAAAAGGAAAGGATAAGAAGAATTCCTAGGAATATGCACATTTAAGAAGCTAGGTGAAGAAGAATATGAAACAAATTCCCATCCCTTTAAAGTAGATTGGCCTTGTACTTGCTTTGTCTAACTGAAAGTGGTAAAAAGTAACATCATGCCAGTTTCAAGTCTAACCCTCAAGAGGCCTTAATGTGCTCCACTTCTTTTTATGGGACCTTGTTACTGCCATGGAAATAAGCACGGTATATAGCCTGATAAATGGTGAGAGACCATAGGGAGTAGGGCTGAATCTCCCCAAGTGGGGCCGTGCTAGATTAGCCAGCCTCCAGACAACCTGCCAGCTCACTGGGACACATTAGTAAGTCCAGACAAGACCAGCAGAACCTCTCAGCCAACCTGTAGACTTTGAAGAAATAATACATTCTTTTAAGTCACTAAATTTTAGAGTGGTTTGTTATACAGAAATAGCTAACTAATACATTGTCCTTTTTGGACTAGTCTATAGGACAGTCACTGGGCCACATAAAAAATTACTTTTAGTGGAGTGGCAGAAAGCAGAGCCCAGAATGCAATGCATCAAAAGAAGTGAACAGAAGGCAAATAAGAAAAACCAACAAATATAAACATTTCTTCAAAAGGCTTTATCCTGACAGGAAGAAGAAAGGTGGAGTGTCTGCTAGAAGGGGCTATGGCAATGAAGAAGAGTAGAGGAAATAGAGAGAAGGGCTCACTGGCAATGAGAAAGGAACCAGGAGGTTTAACACATGGTGTAATCACAATGAGAATACCAAAAAAGAAAGAGTTCAGGAGATGAAAGAGGACAGAATACAGAACGCAGGTCAAAGGAAAAATACTGGTCAGGATCTTCTGAGACTGGAAAAATAGAAATGAAGCCCAGTGACCCAGTAAATGAGCTTACAGGTAAAGAGATCTGCATAAGGATCTTCACTTTCACTTTGAGTTATGAAACAAGGTTGTCTAGGTAGAAGTGAGGTAAAGGGGTATGGTGACCAACTTTTAAAAACTACCAAAGAGGCATTCTGTGAATAATAATAATTTTTAAAAACTAGAAGCACAGAATGGGACATACAAGGAGCAATAGTGAGAAAAAGAAATTAATACTTTGAACCACAAGTTTATGATGAATTAGGCAATGGAGCAATAAAAGTATGCTAGAGTTCTCATCTTGCTCAGAGGGAAGATCCAGTAATGATTAATTCTAAATGTCATTAGAAAAATACAAATAATCAGGGCGTAAGTTAAAATTCAAGGGCAATTGTTAAGAAAAGATGAAAATATATATATTAATTTTGAAACGAGTAAAGAAAAAGAAAATGAAACAAAAGACATAAGGCAGTATGGGGAGGCTATTTTAAGAATGCATAATAGGGAGAAAAAAAACAAGTAAGATAAAAGAAACTGACTTAGAAAAAGACTTGTGTTTTGGACCAGAATGAAGTAACAGTTTACCCTGTAACCTAAAATAGCCAAAAACACTGGACAATATGCATGAAATGATGGTTTTCATGACACTGAGCATCAGGCAGTAAAGGACAGTGATCTGTCAGATATGGAAAATAAACAAGGGGAGTCCTGTGACTGCCCCCAGATGACTGCCTCAAGAAAGTTTCCAGGCAGAGGCATAGGGAGGAGAAAAAAAGGCACAGTCCAGAAAGTCCAAGGCAGCTAGGGTTCAAAGACAGGGTACCAGAGAAAAGAGACCTGCACAGAAAGAGAAACCAGGTATCTGTAAAGGGTTCCCTTGAGTATCCAGTAGAGTACTGAGCAGCACACACATGTGAGCAAACTACCTGAGACTGGGAAAAGAACCACATGAAAAGATGGGAGGGGACACTGCCTGGGGCTCACAAAGACCCTACTGGTAATAATGCCTCTTCCCATTAGCCAGACGAGAAAAATCCATACTTCACGGGCCATTAGAGTAGAGTATGCAGGAGATAATTAGCCCTAGACTGAGCAATGTACCAGATCCCCCTAACAAATCATAAAATCAAGACAGGAAAAGGTCTAACAGTTTCCAAGTTACTTAACTGTATCCCCGAAAAAAACTCAAGAAGATTTCTAGGAAAAGAAAAATATCCAGCACTCAAACAAGATAAAACTGACAATGTCTAACATCTAATCCAAGATTACCAGGCAAAGAGGCAGGAAAGAAACCAGTCACAATGAGGAAAATAAGGAACGAGTCCAAACTGACCCACCAGAATTGACACAAATGCTGGAATGACCAGAGAAGAATATTACAAGTTACTATAACTGTGTTTATCTATGTGCAAATAGGTAAGCAGAGACAAGGAAGATATAAAAAGATCCAAACTGAACTTCCAAAGATGAAAACTACTGTGTTAGAGACAAACAAATACAGTGGAAGGGATTAAGAACAGATGAGACAATAAGTAAGAAAAGAATAGTGAACTTGAAGGCACTGCGATTGAAATTATTCAAGATGAAACACAGAGGGGGTAAAAAACAGAAATAAAAAAGTATCAGTGAACTAAGTGGCCTAATACATTTAGGATAACTGGAATGTTTGAAGGACAGGCATGACCGAAAAATTACCTGAAGAGATAAGAGCTAAAAATATCTCCAAATTTGATAATAATAATAACTAAAAACCCACATGAAAATGAAAACACAACATAGCAGAATTTGTGGGATACAGTACGTAAGTGGAAATTAACAACATGAAACCTTTTTAGAAAAAAAAGAAAGGTTTCATATCAATGACTTCAGCTTCCACCTTAGAAGCCAGAAAAAGAAAAGCAAATTAAACACAAAGTAGGTAGAGAAAGCATATATAATAAATGTTAGGGCAAAAATCAATGAAACAGAATCTACAGATATTAAAAGGACAATAAGGAACATTATGAACAACTTTATGCCAGTAAATTAGAAAAACTAGATGAAATGGACAAATTCTCTGAAAGACAGAAATTACCAAAACTCTCTCAAGAAGAAACAGATAATCTGAACAACCTTCTATCTGTCAAAGAAATTGAAATTATATTTAAAAACCTCACAAAAGAAAACTCCAGGCCCAGATGGTTATGTTGGCAAATTCTATCAAACATTTAAGGAAGAAACATTATCAATTCTGCACAAACTTTTATAAAAAAAAACTGAGGAGGAGGGAATACTTCACAACCAATTCTGAGGCCAGCAATAATATCAAAACCAGAGAAGACATAAAAAGAAAGCTACAGAGCAGTATTTCTCATTTAACAAATCAATTACAAGAAAATACTGAAAGGCTAATACATATCATGAATAAATATGACTTATTCTAGAAATGCAGAGCAGGTTTAACATTTAAAATCAATCAATGTAATTCACTATATTCAATAAACCAAAGAAGAAAATAGATGCACACACAAAAAATTTGACATCCATTCCTGATAAAAACTCTCAGCAAACCAGGAAAAACACACAAAGGGCAACTACAAGAAAACCTACAGCTAGCAGTGTACTTAGTAAAAGACTAAATGCTTTCTCCCTAAGATCAGAAACAAGACAAGGCTGTTCACTTTCATCACTTTTCTTCAACACTGCACCATAGGTTTTAGCAAGTGCAATGAGGCCAAAAAAGAAATGAATTAAATTTAAATAAATGGCATTCACACTGGAAATAAAGAAGTAAGCTATATTTATTTAGATACAATACGACTGTCTATGAAGAAAACTTGATGGAATCTACAAAAAAAGCTACTAGAACTAAAAAGTGAAGTCAGAAAGTTGCAGATACAAGCTTAATATACTAAATCAATTTTATTTCTATATATTAGCAACAAAATATAAGAAAGCGAAATTTAAAAAATCATTTTAGCAGCATCAACAATATGAAATATCTACAGATAAATCTGGTGAAACATGTGTAAGACCTGTACATAGCAAGCTACAAAATATTTTTGAGAGAAATTATAAAGAATACCTAAATAAATGAAGACATAGATATAACTTGTTCATGGACTGGAAGATATCAACTGTCAAACAGTGTTAAGATATCAAATTCCCCCAAATGATCTATGGACTTCCCAATCAAAATACCAGCAGGCTTTTCTATAGAAAATGACACAGTGATTCTAAAATTAATATGGAAATGCAAAGGACCTAGATAACCAAGACAGTTTTAAGAAAAAAATTAGAGGGCTAACACTACTTGATTTCAAGCTATAATAACCAGAACAGCATCGTACTGGCATAATAATAAATAGATCAATAGAACAGAATAGAATTCAAAAATTTATATCTATATGTACCACTGATTCCTGATAAAGGTGCAAAGACAATGCAGTGGAGAAAAGACAATCCTTTCAACAAATGGGTGCCAGAATAATTAGATACCCACGAAAGGAAGGAAGGAAGGAAGGAAGGAAGGAAGGAAGGAAGGAAGGAAG
>NW_022589705.1:3850356-4039905 GCF_004348235.1 Phoca vitulina
AAGGAAGGAAGGAAGGAAGGAAGGAAGGAAGGAAGGAAGGAAGGAAGGAAGGAAGGAAGGAAGGAAGGGAGGGAGGGAGGGAGAGAGGGAGGGAGGGAGGGAGGGAGGGCTAGATGGAGGGAGGGAGGGAGGAATGAACTGTGATACCTATATAAAAATCACCTCAGAGCAGATCACAGACCTAAATATAAAACCTAAATCTCTAAAACTTTTAGAAGAAAACATAGGAGGAAATCTTTGTGACCCTGGGTTAGGCAAAGCTTTCTTGGATATGACATGAAAGAATAATTCATGAAAGAACAGACTGATAAAATGGACTTCATAGTTGGAATCTTTTGCTCTTTAAGATTGCTAAGAGAATGAAAAGACAAGTCAAAGACAGAGAGAAAACATCTATTTTGAAAATGGGCACCTGGGGAGAGGTTTGATCAGACAATTCACCAAAGAAGATAAATGGGTGGGAAGTGGCACATGAAAAGACATACAACATCACTGATCATTTTGGAAGTGACAATTAAAGCCATCAAGAATTACCACTACACACCTATATTGATACAGTATAGCTAAAATGAAAGAACTGACCATATCAAGTACTGGTGCATATGTGGAGGAACACTGCTGATGGGAATGTAAAATGGTACATCCACTATGGAAAAGAGATCGGCAGTTTTTTTAAAAGTTAAGCATACGCACCTACTACATGATACAAACATCCCACTCCTAGGTATGCACTCAAGAAAAATGAGAACATATGTCAACATGAAAGCTTGTAGGTCAATGTCCATAGCACTTTATTTGTAATAATCCCAAAGTGGAAATAACCCAAATGATCATCAACAGGTGAATGGATAAACAAATTGTGGTATTCCACAAGGTAGAATTCTACTCAGAACTACTGATATACACAATATGGGCAAATCTCAAAATAATTATTCTCTGTGAAAGAAGCCAGACAAAAATAAAGAATGCATATAAAGGATTCCATTTATATAAAGTTCTAGAAAATGCAAATGTATCTATGATGAAAGAAAGCAGATCAGCAGTTGCTTGAGGAAGAAGTGAACAGGAGAATGAAAGAAGAATCATAGAAGGGGATGAGGAAACCTTTAGAGGTGATATATCGGATCATTATTCTGATGATTCCATAGGCATATACTTATTTAAAAACTTATCAAACTGTACACTTTAAACATGTACTATTTATTATACATCAATTATATCTTAATAAAGCTATTTTAAAAAAGCTGGTAAACAAACAAAAAGGATACCTGAAATTAGTCCAAACCTATGAGTAACATCAACAAATTTAACTCAGTTTTTAAAATACTAAGAGTCACACTAGGATTTAAAGATTAAAAAAAAAAAAAAACACTCTATAAATACTCCATAAATACTTTTTACTAAAGATATACCTAAACCAAAATTGCTCAGGAAATTGAAAATAAGGAAATGGTCAAAAGTGAATTGGGGATGGATAGGAGGTTTGTAAAGAAGACTTGGGGAGAGTAAGGAATAGAAGTAAATTGATCGAAGTTAAAGAATTGTCAGAGGTACTGATGATCCAGTTGGAACTGGTTTCGATTTCAGCCTGTACTACTGACGATTTTCATCAGCAATGCTCAGCTGAGTATATGAATGGGAAAGGTAGATGGCTGGATTGAAACAGTTTTGGGATTTGTAGGAGAGATGAAAGAGAAGGTAAGGTACTATAGTATTCCCATATTGGTTTGGATCCTAGGCAGGATAGGAAAAGAAGCAACAGGCAATCCTCCTGTCCAAATATTCAGGATCCTTGTTCCATTGTTTTGTTGCATCCAACCAGTAAAAACATTAGCCCAATTGTCAGTCTGCTCTACTATTATCCTCAAACTCACAATTTTCACCAAGAATGAGAACCTCAGCATTGCTTGTCAACTTTAGTATGACTTTTTGATTACTGCTCTTTCCCATTCCTTAAAGCAGGTATTTGAAATCTCTTCTTCAAAAATCCCCTACTGCTCTACCTTCTTCCTA
This sequence comes from Phoca vitulina, assembly GCF_004348235.1. Taxonomy (NCBI): domain Eukaryota; kingdom Metazoa; phylum Chordata; class Mammalia; order Carnivora; family Phocidae; genus Phoca; species Phoca vitulina. Next base: position 3,852,370 of record NW_022589705.1, read on the forward strand.
CTCTCAGCACATAACCATGCCTAATTCACAGAAAAAATACAAACCACTGACAGCGAAAAGAGGGAAACCCAAAAATGTATCTTTCAACTTTCTGCACCCCCATCTATCAATTCATCTGTTCCTTTTGCTTGTTAAAGAGGAAGATATATTACTTCTCTACATACTCCATCTCATTCTGGACCCTAACCACTTCTTCCTTCTCAGGAATCCTCCCCCTCTTGGCCAGTTTTAATCTTCAATTTCTACCCTCCAACTGAATCTATCTCTTTAAATATTTATTAACATCTTAAAACAATCGAATAATCTTTCTTGACAATACTATACTCTTTCAGTTTGATACCTATCAAGTGTTTACTGAAGTAAGTGAAGAAAGAGAATCACAGATGATGTCTAGATTTCTGGCTGGGCAAATGGGAGAACAATGGTGCTCTTCACTGAAACTGGTAATACTGGAGGAGGAAATGGTTTAAAGTAGGAGTTTGAATTTGGGGCATATCGAACTGGAGGTCCCAGATGGATATCTAAATGGATATGACAAACAGGCAATCAGACATGTGGAAATCCAGAGACTGGGGGTATACACTTGGGAATTACCAATATATGAAATGGATTTGAGCCATGAGAGTTTGCATGGAGTGATTAAAGACAGTACAAATGGTACTTTGGAGCATGACATTTATAGAAGAAACAGTCATTAAAATAACACGTAGGGCATTCTCTATTTTGCACTGGCCTCATACACATTTCTGGGTATGTTACAGATCTACGGAAAGGAAACAAGATAACGAAGACATAACAGAATTAAAAGAGGTGAAATAACAGGGTAAATACCAGGGAAAGGCAAGTCTTTGTCATCATGGTTTAGAGGAAATGTTGTTTAGGTCTGTGAATTATTGCCAGGGCTTACAGACTTAGCTGTAAGTTACCTAGGTACTAGGAAAACAAGTTCTCTTTCCAGCTCTTCTAGACTGTTGCTCTAGTAGAAGATTATATGCTTAATAAGTAAGCAGCAGAGGCCTGAGATCCATGGTAACTATGGAATTTATCACCCAGTAGTCTGACTTTCTTAGTTAAACCACTGAATCATGCCTACCCCAGTGTCAAATCTGATGAACCATGACACTCCAAGGTCCTCTGGAGATGCAGAAATTAATAAAACATTATAAAGCACTACTAAACAGCAATGATTCATATGATCTATCTCAGCATGTTATAAAGTTAATGGCAGGTTACTAACAGAAGCTATTTCTTGAAGCGTTCTTATAGGAAATTCTGGAATAGAAGTTACTATTTGTATCATGTCATGGTTAATGAAACATTTTCAAATATGACCTACATGATCATCCTATTAAATAAGTCAATTAGAACACATGAAGAAACAAAGGCATGGAGAAGTTAAATAACTCATCTACATTATTATGTTAAATTATTAAGCAGGAAAGCCAGGGTTAGTCTTCTAACTCCAAATATTATACCCATTCTTGTTTTTTCTACAATTTTTTAATTTAGTGATATAAAACATAATGAATTAGTAATGACCAATTTCCTATATTTTCTTCACTTCAGTCATTAAATAGCATAGGCTAAGCACTGTGCTTAGAAAACTAGTGAAAAAACAAAGGAAAAAAAGAGAGAAAATATTAATAATGTGCCTTTAAATCTAGGTTCTTTACTATATTCTTTTATATCTGTTGCCAAGTACTTTTCCTGAAGGTAATTACCAGTAATTATTCTCTGTGATTGCTACGTGCATGTCACAGATATTACCATTACTCTAATTACAATACAGTTAGCCAAAGCTGGATTGTTAAATTTCAGTTCAATTCACTGTTTGTTTTGCAGACTATTTAAAGATATGACAGATGTATAGTGCTCAAAGATAATAATGGATCTGATATACTTTTCAGAAGCTGATATAAAATATACAAAAACATTAAAAGGAACAAATTGGACAATTTAGTCAAGACTACAGCTGCTAAAAGGATACCAGGATGGCTTCCCTAGGATTTTAAAGCCCCTTGCCAAGATAACCAGTAAATAGCTCTTTCTGTAACATTCTCTAAATTAACAACTGTTAAGAGTGAATATATTCTGAAGAAGTAATTTAAATTTATTGTGAGAAGAAAAACAAGAAGGGACTATTTTATTGCAATTTTTTAATTGGGCTGAAATATATGTAACATGAAAGTTGCCATTTTAATCATTTTTTCAATGTTCCATTCAGTGGCATTAATTACATTCACAACCTTGTACAACTATGACTATTTCCAAAACTTTTTCATCATCCCAAATAGAAACTCTGTACCTACGGAGTAGTAACTCTCCATTCCCCTTTCACTTAAGTCTCAACCTCTAATCCATTGTCTGTATGAATTTGACTACGTTAGATTTGGTAAAGTGGAATCATACAGTATTTGTCCTTTTTTGTGACTGGCTTTTCTCATTTTTCATGATGCTTTCAGGGTTCATCTGTGTTGCAGCATGTGTCAGAAACTTCATTCCTTTCACAACTAAATAATATTCCATCATATGGACAGACCACATTTTGTTCATCCATTCATCTGTCGGACACTTTGGTTATTTCTACCTTTTGGCTACTATGAATAACGTTGTGTGAACACTAGCATACAAGTATCTGCTTGAGTCCCTGTTTTCAAATCTTTGGGGTATATACTTAGGAGTTAAATTGCTGGATCGTATGGAATTCTATATTTAACTTTTTGAGGAACTATCAAATTTTTTTTCAAAGTGGCTGCATCATTTTACATTCCCAACAGCAACGTACAAGGGTTCTAGTTTCTCCACATCTTTGCAAAAACATATTTTCCGTCTTTTGATTACAGCCGTCCTACTAGGTGTGAAACGGAATCTCACTGGGCTTTTGATTTGCATTTCCCTAGTGCCTAATGATGATGAGCATCTTTTTCATATGTTTAATTTTCCATTTGCATATCTTCTTTGGAGAAATATCTATTCAAGTTCTTTGCCCATTTTTTAACCATCTTTTTGTTGTTGAGTTGTAGAAGTTCTTCGTATATTCTGGATATTAATCCCTTATCAGCCATGTGATCTGCAAATATTTTCTCTCATTCTGTGGCTTGTCTTCCTCTGTCTCTATCAAGTCCTGTGACACACAAGTTTTTAATTTTAATAAAATCCAATTTTATCTATTTTTTTCTTTTGTTGCCTCTGCTTCTAAAGAAACCATTGCCAAATCCAAGGTCATGAAGGTTTTTCCCTGTTTCCTCCTAAGGATATTATAATTTTTGTTCTTAAATTTAGTGTGTGATGCATTTTGAGCTAAGTTTTATATATGATATAAAGTAAGGGCCCAATTTCATTCTTTTCCATGTAGCTATCCAGTTTTCTATTATAATACCATTTATTTAATGAGAAAAAGTTATATTTTTAATAATTAAGATGCTGTCAATGCTTTACTGTTCACCATTTCAAAGACTAGCAAGTCTCAAACATTGACTTAATTTTTTTCAGTATTCTAAGATTTTGATGTGGAAGATGACATCCTCTTTATATTTAAAAATATTTGTGCACCATGAAGGAAACCATCAACAAAATGAAAAGGCAACCTACTGAATGGGAGAAAATATTTGCAAATGATATAGTTGATGAGGTGTTGATATCCAAAACACATAAAAGAACTGATACAACTCAGTAACAAAAAAAAAACCCAAATAACACAATTAAAAAATATACAGAGGACCTGAACAGACATTTTTCCAGAGAAGACCTAAAGATGGCCAACACATGAAAAAATGCTCAATATCACTAATCAGCAAGGAAATGCAAATCAAAACCATAATGAGATACCAGCTTACACCTGTCAGAATGGCTATTCTCAAAAAGACAAGAAATAACAAGTGTTATCAAGGATGTGGAGAAATCAGAGCTGTTGCGCATTAGTGATGGAAAAGTAAATCGGTGCAACACTATAGAAAACAGTACAGAGATTTCTCAAAAAATTAAAAATAGAATTACGATATGACCCAGCAATCCCTCTTCTGGGTGTTTATCCAAAGAAAACAAAAACACTAATTCAAAAAGATGTATGTACCCCTATGTTCACTGTAGCATTATTTACAATCACCAAGATATGGAAGCATCCTAAGTGTCTACTGACAGATGAATAAAGAAGATGTGGTGCATATAATACAATGGACTATTACTCAGCCATAAAAACGAATAAAATTTTGCCATTTGCGACCACATAGATGGACCCAGAGGGTATTATGCTAAGTGAAATAAGTCAGACAGAGAAAGACAAATACTGTATAATTTCACTCCTATGTGGAATCTAAAAATCAAAACAAACAGAACAAGAAGTGACTCATAGATACACAGAACAAACGTGGCTGCCAGAAGGCAGGGAGTTGGGGGAATGGGAGAAATAGGTGAAAGGGATTAAGAGGTACAAACTGCCAGTTATATAATAAATAAGTCATGGGGATATGATGCACAGCATAGGGAATACAGTCAGTAATATTGTAATAACTTTGTATAGTGACAGATGGTAACCAGACCTATCAAGGTGATATATAAAAATATAGAATCACTATGTTGTATACCTGAAACTAATATAATATTGTATGTCAATTACAAATCAATTTTAAAAAAGGAATAATAATGGGGAAAAAAAACCCAGTAGAAATAACTCCAAAGTCATCAACTGATGAATGGATAAACAACAGTGGTAGATCCATAAAATGGAATATTATTCAGGCATTAAAAAAATCCAAATATTGATACATGCTATAATATGGAAGAATCTTTAAAACATTTTGCCAATCACAAAAGACCACATAATATGTAATTATATGAAAAGTCCAAAACAGGCAAATCTATAGAGACACAGAGTAGATTAGTGGTTGTTTAAGGCTGCAAGGGGTGGGAGAACCAGCAAATAGGTAGGTGATAGCTAAATGGCACAGGATTTCTTTGGGGGGTTAATCTTCTAAAATTGATGTTGGTGATGGTTACAAAACACTGTGGATAGATTAAAAACCATTCAATTGTATACTTTGCGTGAATTATATGGTATATGGGTTAAATATCAATAAAACTGCTTTAAAAATGTTTTTAATCTTACTTCAAAAGTGATAGATGTTCATTATCAAATTTAGACTAATAAAGGAAAACAAAAAGAAGAAAATAAAAACAAACATTAAGGAAAAAACAGAAATAACATATATCTATGTTAAGTATTCTGTAACATAATTTTTAATGGCTGCATAGTATATTACATCTGAAGGTACTATAATTTATTTAACCAAATCTCTTTCATAGGATGTTTAAAATTGCAGTGTCCAGGCATTAGGCACAAGTAGTTATTAATTAAAGTAAATAAAACTTAACATTCAGTTCTACAGCCGTACCAACATTTCCAATGCTCAACACCATATGTGGTTACTGACGCCTGTGCAGACAGCACAGATACAGAACATTTTCCTCATCACAGAAGTTCTATCGGAAAAGACTGCTTTAGAATGTTTCCAAATGATTCCTATTATAAATAACTTCAAAGATATAGTAAATAAACTTTTTATACATAGCTGTGCAAATTTCTTTGGAATAAATATGTAGAAATGAGTCACGGGTTCAAATGGCATACAAATTTTCACACTTTTTGAAGCTCCAGGTACAGGGATGTGTCCAATTCCCTTATTAATTTAATAGATAATGAACAGTGTCTTCTGTTTAAAAGCTGCATCGAGACCTGAAACTAAGAGTTGACAGTTGACCCTTGAACTACATGTGTTTGAACTGCATGGTCCACTTACATGCAGATTTTTTCAACAAGGTATAATACTGTAAATTTATTTTCTATTCCTTATGATTTTCTTAATATATTCTCTAGCTACTTTTTTTGTATAAGAATATAACACAAAATATGTGTTAATCAACTGTTTATGTCTATCAGTAAGGCTTCCAGTAAAGAGTAGGCACTTAGTAATTAAGTTTTTGGGTGAGGAGTTAAAAGTTACACGCGGATTTTCTACTGTGCAGGTGGTCAGTGCCCCTAACCCCCACGTTGTTCAAAGGTCATTGTATTATATTGTTGTACTGTACGTATTATATTGTTGTATTATATGTCAACTACACTTCAATAAAATAAGTCAAATAAAAGCTGCACTGATTTGATTAGCGTGGTGGTGAAGTGGGACAAGAGAGGGACAAAGATCTCTGGTGACCAGTCTGTGGAGATGCTACAAATAGGATACCAAAGATGGTAGTGTTCGCACATCCTACTATAGTAGCGTAGCACCAGTGTGTACATAAAGAAGGTGGTACCGCATTACGCTGTCTCTATGTACTATTTATCTTCAGTAATACCACTTTCATGGTTAAAAATGAACATCTGCTTACTTCCATTTTTTTTCATGAACCAACTTTTCTCTGTGTATTTTTCTACTGAGATGATCATCTTTTTTCTTATGATCTTATAAGAGTTCTTGATAGAGGATATGAAAATTCTGTTTTCCAAATACATTCAAATGTATTTCATTAGCTAGTTATTTGCCTTTGTCATGAAATATAAGAGGTTAATGTTTATATATAGCAAAAACGGATAATCTTTTTCTTTACGGAGAAGGCTCTCCTGATTATTAAAAAAAAAACCCACTTTTTAGTATTTTCATACTGTTACTTTTTACAGTTAAATTTAGGTTTTACCTTATAGAATATACACTGGCATATGACATAAAGAAAGACCAAACATAATTTTTTCCTGTTAGAATATTCCCAAATCTTAATAAAACTCTAGGGGGTGAAATGTACAATAAAATTCACCCAAATTACTAAGCAGACATCCAAACCAGTCATCCTTATCTGGAATAAGAAAAGTATATTTTTGTATTTTAGAAATGCTGCCCTCGGGCTTTTTTCCAAAAGTCTAGGCATGGCCCTTGTATTTTCCTCAAAATAAAGAGAAAAGCTACATGTAAAGAATTTCAAAAAAGTACATTAGAGGAGCCAAAGATTGAGATCTATTCCCAGATCCATGAAAGACATAACTATATTGACCAAACTGCTTTCCTTTCACAAAATAAAGGACAATTTCCTTGAAAGGAGCACCCCCAAATTCCATGACAAATGTTTTCCTACTCTTGGTAGCAAACACCAGCATAATTTCTCACTGACAGATTAAGAGGCTGTTATTTTTACTTCTTTTTTATTTCATTATGATTTTATTAGTCTCAAAAACAATCCAAACATGTTATACCTGGGGGAAAGTTACACTTTCTAGTATTCCTTCCAGTTCTCCTATCTCTTAAGAAAGAATACTATTCATAAAGCCATATTTTATTTCAATTCTTTACATTCCACATTTCCAAATAAATATTTATTATTATGTTTTAAAAATCTATTCCTTCAAAGATCAATTCTAAAGCTCTAGTAAGATCACCCTCACCCCAAACAAAATATTTTCTCGTCATTGAGGAAGTAACTTCTGTCAGTCTCACATGACAACTGGTACATACCTCTACCATAACATTTATCACATTTTATTCCAACTACATTTAAGTGTGTCTGTTTACTCTGCTGGCTTGGGAGCTCCCCAAAATCCGACCAAGTTCTATATGGTCTTTCCCCATCTCCAGTTTCATCCAAGAACTTAGCACAGAGCCTGATAAATAAAAGACCCTGGTATCTATTGTTAAAACGATGGGGAAAAGCTTGCCCAAGAGCAACTGCCCTCCTTTCTAATCATTTAAGACACTCATTTGTTCTTCATATTCCTTTAATAAATACCTATCCCAAGCAATGCTCTATTTACATGAAGATATGGTTTACAAATAGGGGCAACCCTTTGCAAAGACCGCACTATATTTTAACAAAGTACTTTCACATACATGAAATAAAATACTGCTTGTGACACAGGTTATTTGGGTTGCATTTACAAGTAGGAAAACCAAAGCTACCAAAAGATGAGAAATTTGTCAAAGGTAACAGCACTAACAGATCACAAGGTTCAATGCTGACGGATTCTAACCCTACATGTAGTGTACTTTTCACCACATCAAGCAAGTTTTCAGACAAATAATCTTTTAACATAGCATCAGCTGTACTAGAAATACTTACACTGACCCCAGCGACCTGTTCTTGGGTTCAAATAATTTGGATAAAGACCATTTGGACGATCCATCTTCTGAAGGAGTTTCCGAATGTGCATTACCTTAACACAAATAAAGAATGCAATTAATAAAATAAATGTCATCAAGGCTTTATATTAATCTAGGCTTTGTGGGTTTTCCTCACTCAGAACCTACACCATCTCCCCCCTGCCTTTTTCTGCGTGTGCGGTGGTCAGGAAAGGCTTCTACTTTATAACTGATTCATTATTTTTATAAGATTATATACGATCATTAAATAAAGATCAAACAACAATTAAAAACATGAAGAAAAGAGCACAAGAAAAACGAATTTAAATGCCAACATTTTACTATCCAGAAATAGCCATCAGAAACAGCAGTGATAAACATCATTCCAGACATATTCACTATGTACACATCTAAATATAAGAACAGAAATAATTTCATAGAAATGGAAACATAAAAGGACATTTATAATAAATTTAACAGATGAAAAACTGAATTGCTGAACTCTAAATATTGATTCCACAATAGATATCCCTAAATTCCTAAAATTCCAAAAATTCTGATCCCTAAAAGATCTCCCTAACACTAAGAAGGAAAAAAAATCAAAATATACTAAAAAGCCGGAAACTTTTCCAAGGACTTTATCTGCATTCATCTATAGATTGGATGGGTTTTGTCCGTGCTTACAAAAAAAGGCACAAATGTATTCTATTCCTGGTGTTCTTATTTGAGAATGTTCTCTTTACATATGAAGGATAACCTGCTTGGTATACATGACTTGGGGAAACATCTACTTCACTATTTTCTGGGCTTGAGCACAGCACGCATCCTCTGACGACATGGTCCCAGTCATCTTCCCTTTGGCTGGACTTTGAAATCAGGTGGTTTTAGGAATGGGCTCAGGGATGCTGTGTTCCTTCTGGTCTTTAAAGGCTGAGACCAGCTCTATGTATGACAATCTCAATCTGAATAATTCCGTGAATCAAGGCTAGTCAGTTTGAAATGATGCTGTTAAGAAAAATGAAAAACTGCATTCCTTTGTCTTCTAAAAATTATGCACACATTGAATCCTTTCTGCCTCTTCCACAGCTATCTTTCCTCTCAGAATCTTTTTATCCATCTCTTTTCTAATGTCTATACCTTTACTAGCTTTTCTCAATTTTGTCTTCTAAGTCCATCACTATACTTTCAACACTTCCTTTGTACTGCTTCCCATTTGGCCTTCATTTTTGGTGATAACTTTTTCTTGTAATTTGTTACTGATAGCATATCTTACGGTCTCTGAGCACTTGTATTTCTGTTGATATACCTGATTTACAGAGAGGAGGGCTCCATCATCTTCCCTTTCATGGTGATGTTTGGTCAGGATTTAACTGCTATTTTCTGAGAGGTATCTTTTGGTTATCACTTGTATATGATGTTCCTTCCCTCTTTTTTTTCTGATAATATCTTTGTATAAATTGTACGCTTGTCCTTTTTTGATCAATTACTCACTACTATTTTCCCTGAACCAGCTATTCACACACGAGTTTTGACATAGAAGGCCAGGGAGAGTCTAGATGCCTTTGCTTCTCCCCAGATAATTGACACTAGCCATGCAGCACTGCTTATAAAAGAAAATCTGTCATTCATTCTCTTCCCTCACCAGAATTTCCTCAGAATTCTGTTATTCCAGCTTCTCAACATACCGGGTTTAGTGGAGTCCAAAGAAGCACCCACCATCAACCCATGACCCTGTGCTCAATGTTGCTCATGAGGACTTTGGTTTTGTACCTCAAGACATACCACTGATTTCAGAGAACTGTAGTCTACTGCCTTTTTATTTTTGAAATCTGCAACCACAAATATCCTCTCGTTTCCCAAACCTCTCTGCCCTTGATGGCTTATGCCAACCTTTCTTGCTATTTTGTGATGTGGTATATCATGTATCTTTTTTTTTTTTTTTTTTTTAAAGATTTTTTATTTATTTATTTGAGAGAGAGAGAATGAGAGAGCAAGCACATGAGAGGGGGGAGGGTCAGAGGGAGAAGCAGACTCCCTGCCGAGCAGGGAGCCCGATGCGGGACTCGATCCAGGGACTCCAGGATCATGACCTGAGCCGAAGGCAGTCGCCCAACCAACTGAGCCACCCAGGCGCCCTATCATGTATCTTTAATTTTGTTAAAAATGGAGTTTACAGTTTTGTTTCTCCTTCCTTTCAGGGAAGGTCCTGTGTGTTAGGTCCTCCACTTCAGAAATACTGTGCTAGATGATCTTCATTTTGCAAATTTATCACCCTTTTAAACTCTTTATGCTTTTTCTTTGTTTCCACTATGACTGTCTCTTGCTTTTATTCCATGTCAGTAAATTGGTTTTCAATTATGTACAGTCACATTTGCTGTTTTTCATTTATTTATTCATTACAGAAATATAATGTTTAAGGTCTCAATTTGTTCTTCAGTTCCACAATCTTTTGTATCATTTTATGATTTGTTTTGAGTTCTAATTTTACTGAGTTCAATTGCTATTATTGTATAAATTACGATGACTTTATAAAATTTGAAACAGGGTCCTTTATCAGTCTTTTACATGCTATTTACCACCATGCTTTTTTTCCACCATGCTGCAGTATTGTTTGCGTACCTGCCATGCTTTTCCTTTTCATCTTGCTCCCAATGAACAGGGTCAGTTCTGACCTGGACTTTGATTTGATATGGCACAGCTGACTTGTCCCTGAATTCCTTCCTACTGTGCATCTGGGGAGTGGGGGTTTTCCTCCCCGCTGAACACAATGTGAGATCTGGAGTACTAGTGTTCAAGAAGGATAGAGGAGGGAACCCCCTCTAGAGCTATGGACAGTTGTATACTCAACACCCCTGGCATTGGTCTCTTCTGTGAGATTAATGGGGAGTACCAGGAATTTGTTGACTGGCTTTCTTTGCCCAGTAAGGACTCAGGACAAGGTGAGAAACAGACTTAAGTACCATACCAGAAGTTTTTTACTTCTTTTTTTTGGCTGTCACTTGCTAGTGACATGAGATTGCAGCCTTTCCTCATTTCATTGCTGTTGATAAATTTTTGCTGGTCTTTATTTACTACTTTTGTTGTTATTGTTCATCTCTTCAGGAAAGGAAAAATTCTGTGGTCTGGCTCCACTGCTGTCTTTACCTGAAAATTCTTCTCAATTGATGAAACAGTTCATACACAGAAAGGACTATATATATAGATTAATTTAAGAAATACAGCACTACAAACACCTTCGCCGCTCTGCTTATGCATTCACACATCACTGTCTTTGTAATGGCTATATGCACAGTCCTGAATTTTATGTTCACCATTGTCTTAACTCTACTGAAATCACTTCTGAATCTCTAAACAAAGTATATTACTCAGTTCTGCTTGTGTTGAATTTTTTTAAAAAGTTGTATCTTTTTTTTTTTTTTTTTAAAGGTGGGGGGAGGTCCAGATAGAGAGGGAGAGAGAATCTCAAGCAGGCTCCCACGTCCAGTGCAGAACCCAACTCAGGGCTCAATCTCATAACCCTGAGATCATGACCTGAGCTGAAATCAAGAGTAGGACGCTCAACCGACTGAGCCACCCAGGCACCCGGTATTGTATTATTTTAACTGATAAATGTAACTGTAATTCCTTTATTTTTTACTGCTGTATTAAATTTTATTATATAAAATGCTAATACAAACAATGCTTCCATGTATACGATGTAAATGCACATCATAAATGCACATGGAACTGCTGGGCCACTGGGTATATGTATTTTAAACTTTACTACATTTGTCTTTTAAATACAAGCCTTTAATGCTCCTAGAATTGTTATAATCTACAATGCTACCCTTGCATAATGTTTCCACATGGATCTATTTAAGGAATGTTTATTCTGTTCATCAGTCTATTTGTCTGCACCAATACTTCACTGTGAGCGTCGAAAACTGGGTAATACAAACCCACCTGACATGTTTTTCTTCAGGAGTGCCTTGAATTTTTCTCTTCTATATAAATTCTATAAGGGTCTTATCAAGTTTCATTTTTGTAAAAGAAGCCACAGGAGTTTTGACTGGCATTGAATTGATGCTACAGATCTATCTGGAGAAGACTAAAATTTTTATGATATTCTTTAGCTCTACATGAACATAACATACCTCTCTGCTCTCTCCTCTTCAGTGTCATTTAACTGTTTTGAACTTCATTTATCTTTTGTTAGGTTTATTTGTAGGAAACTTAAACTCCTGTTCCTACCACAGATGTTTTTGGAAAGTGATACTTTCTTGCTGGTTGTAGTTGGTGCAGAGAAATGCTGTTGATGTTTCATATCTATATTGATCTTCTATTCAAAACTATATATATGCTCTTATTTCTAATAATTTAAATACAAATTGTCTTAATATTTTAGGTAAATAATCATGTAATCTGTGCATAATTACTCTTTTCATTCATCCTTTTCAATCCAATTCAATTCTTTAACTTTTTGTTCATGTTGTTTTTCTTGTTTTACCATGCTGGCTAGGAACACTGCAGCACAATTCTGAATAGAACAGAATTTCTGAAAACCTACGAATGTTTACAACTTCTCAAATAACAGTAAATATTTTAAATAGAAAGGATATTTATTTAATTTAAAAAGAATAAAAGGGCCAGAGTCCTGATAAATACATTTCTAGTCATTTCTAGAAAGGTGAATATTTTCCAAGCATTAATCAAGTCCTTTGGTAAATCTTAAAGAACTCTTCTATAATAAACGAAGAAAAGAAGTCAAGAAAACTAACCTTTTTGTAGTAAACTGGGTCCCCTGTCAAGTAGCTGAGGTGGACAAACTCCATATGCAGCGTACCAAATTCAGCAAGAATGCTGCTACCTGCAGATGCCCAGCCCCAGTTTCGCCCTACTCCACTGAATGAAAGCAAAGGTAAAAAGAGACAGAATTGGAAAAAGACCAAAACATTTTTTTAATGAATACATAAACTTTCATTCTCTTAAAAATTATATTTTACACAATAGCTTATTTATATCTGTTTATTATTTTAAAATTTTTTGAACAGGTAGTTTTAAAAATCAAAACAACATAGAAAAGTATACAGTAAATATATTTCACCCCAGAAATCTCATCTCTCTTCACCCCACCAGGCCCCATAGATAATCACTTTCATTAGTTTCTTATGTATTATTACAGAAATTTTATGCACATATAAGCAATCCAAATATATATATTATTTTCTTCCTTTATTAAACAAAATATAGCAAAGTACACATACAGCTCATTATCTTGCCTTTTACTCTTAAGATGCACTGCGGTGGACTTTCTGTATCAGTTCATAAACAATTTTCTTTTTTACAGCAGTACAAAATTCCATGATATTAATGATTTTCAATTGGAATGCCCCACCCCAGAGGCATATGAAAATGTGTGAGAACATTCCAAGTTGTAGCAAACCTTGAAGGTGCAATTAGCATTTATTGTGCTAGGGCCAAAGATGTAACATGCCCAATAATGGTCAGCACAGTGTCATACAATAAAGAACCCTCCAGCCCCACATGCTGATAGGACCTGTGTAAAAAATTAAGTAAATTATGAACCAACATAATTCCCCAATCCTCTGTTGGTGGTCCTTTAGCATTTTTCTAATATTTTGCTATTAATAACAACTTTCACAGTGAATAATCTTATGTACATTTCTTTTGTGTAGATATATCTCTACGGTATCTTCCTACCTTTTTTCAATCTGCCTGTCTCATAATTTATTGGAAGCTGGACTATATAAATGAAAAAGCATAGACCCTTTGAGCATTACATTCTTTCTAAAGGTTAAGTTTCTTCTGAAACACAGGTTGAGTACAGGCAGACTACTCAGGGTTCAGGCTTCGCTAAGGGTAGTCTATTTCCATTTTAGCACTACTTCTAGGGAGTGCCCTCTGGGATCTGAGCTGGAAGCCTGACATGTACCAAGGGCCCTTCACCTTGGCAGCCTTAAACACTAATTTCTGCCTCCCCAGTACCATGTGGCTGTTAAATTTTTTTCTTTGCCCTTGAGCCTCCATCTGCTGTTTTCTGCTGGGTTTCCTTGACCTTTGCCCATGCATGTAAAATTGCAGAATCAATCAACAACTTGAGGGAAATTTGTACATAAATTATTGGGCTTTTCCTCTGCAATTTCCTCCTGTCTTGAGATTTTTGTCCCTCATGCCTCAGCCACTCTGGCAACTCTAAGACCTGACCATAGTGTCCTCTGACCCAAGTGACCACCTCTTCAGGCTTGGCCTTTATGCCTCCACCAGGATTTAGAACATGCCCTCAGGGAAAAGGCCAATGTTTATATGGAGATAACTTTCTCCTAGGAAGTCCTATCTGAGTTGCTCTCCAAGGTCCTCAAACCATTTTGTCTAGCTTTTATGATTGGTTTTGGCGGGAGGATTGGTCTGATGTAAGGTATTCCATGGTTGGAACTGGAAGTCTAGATTAATTTTTCAAGTAGCAGAGTTCACAGGTTATTCCTAAGAGAACTCTAAACCATTCTCCAGGGTCTTTTCTACTTTTAGGAGGAAGTAAAAATATAAGTCTTTCTCTTATTTTATATCCACTTGCATACTGCCAATTCAATATGCCATTATTAGTTATCTGTCTTGAGAAAACATTAAAAGAGATATTAAGACATTACTACCTTGCTTAAAGTTCTTTAATTGTTTGGTGCTATTTTTACATTGTCTTTGAAAATATGACAGGCAGGCAAATACCACGAACAGATTCTCTTGTAGCTAGAAGTGAGAATCAAGGACAAAATATGGATACAGTAACTAAACAGTCATTCATTTCCAAATATTAAGAGCCTATTATGCTCTGGGAAATACAGTATTGAACCTGACCTAGACTCCTATACTAAATAAGACCATTTTAAATAGTGATAATTGTTATGAAGAAAATTTACTAGAGAAATAGAATATTGAGTACTAGTGACAGAAGTTAAAAGAAAAGCTCTTTATGTATAACACTCAGAGAAACTGTTTCTGAAATGACACAATCTGCACAGAAATCTACATTAAGAGATGAATAGTGATGAATAGATCTGGAAAAAGAGAATTCCCAGTAGAGGAAACAACAAATGCAATGACCCTGTAGAGGGTGTGACTACAGCTCAGGAAGGGGAAGTGAATGATAGAGGATGAGGTTAGAGAGCTAGGTATAATCTAGATTACAAAGAATTCTGTAAGGCCATGCTAAATTAAAAAAAATATATATTTTAACTGTAATGGAAAGTCATGGAGGGGAGAGGAGCAAGACCGCAGAGGAGTAGGAGACCTGGATTTCGTCTGCTCCCAGGAATTCAGCTGGATAGGGATCAAACCATTCTGAACACCTACGAACTCAACAGGAGATCGAAAAAAAGAAGAGCTAAACAACTCTCTGAACAGAAAAACGACCACTTTCTGGAAGGTAGGACTTGTGGAGAAGTGAATCCGAGGCGATTCGGGAGGAGAGACGGCGGGGGAGGGGGGCCCACGGAGGGCCGCTTCTGGCAAGTGATAGAGCCCCGGAGAACAAAATCGGAACTTTTAGATGTCGGCTCGGCTGAGGGACATCGTTCCAGTGGCTAAGTGGGGGGTGAAACCCTCACGGGGACAGTGTGGTCTCAGGACTCTCGGGGTCACAGAAAGCCCGGGGGTGCCTGAGTGCGGCAGAGCTCCCAGGTATCAGAGTGGGGAAGCCGGCTGCAGAGACGGAGCTGAGGAGCGGGCTCTCAGCTCGGGGTTGCCATAAACCGTGATCCGCGGCACAGTCGGGCCACTGCTCTTCCAGCAGGGACCCAACAAGCGGCAGATCCGGGGAGACTCCCCTTCCTCCCCCAGGAGGAACAGCGTGGGAGCGCACCGCAGGGATCTGCTGGGTTTGGAGACTCCACACGGGTCATGTGCCAGAGACAGAAACGCCTGCGGCTGGAGACCACAGAGACGGGAGTGACTGACTGCTTTTCTCTGGGTGCTCACTGAGCAGTGGGGAGTTCTCACCTCCTCCGGGGCGGAGATTGGGAGGCCGCCATTTTCACTCTCGTCTTCCAAAGCTGCAGTCAAATGCTCTACCACTGAGCTATACCCCGACTTGTCTTCCAAAGCTATACAGAAAGCTTGCAGGGAACAAAAGCTCCTGAGAGCAAACCGGAGCTGATTACTTAGCCCGGACCGGCAAGGGTGGGGCAATTCCGCCTCCGGCAAAGACATTTGGGAACCACAGCAACAGGCCCCTCTCCCAGAAGATCAGCAAGAACAGCCAGCCAAGACCAAGTTTACAGATCAATGAGAACAGCAGAACTCCAGTGCTAGGGGAATACTGCACATAGAATTCATGGCTTTTTTGCCCCATGATTTTTTAGTCTTTCAAAGTTACTTTTTTTAATTTTCTTTTTCTTTTTTTTTTTTGAATTTTTCTTTTACCCTTTTTCAATGAACATCTTATCACCCCTTTTTAAAAAAATCTTTATTTTTCATTTTTAGAGTCATATTCTATCCCTTCATAGTAGTTAACCTTATTTTTGGTGTATATATATATATATATATATATATAAGTTGTTCTCTCTTTAAAATTTTGGGATACAGTTTCTTCTAACAGACCAAAATATACCCTGAATCTCTAGTGTATGGCTTTGTTCTAGTCTCCTGCCTGATCACATTATCTCCCTTTTCTTTTTTTTAAATCCTCTTCTTTCTTTTTTCAACCAACTTCTTACCTTATCAATTCCTTCTATAAAATCTTTTATAATTTTCATCTTTACAGTCATATTCCATCCCTTCATTGTATTTACCCTTATTTTTATACATATATAAGCTTTTCTTTCTTTAAAATTTTGGGAAGCACTATCTTCTAACAGACCAAAATACACCCCAATTCTAGTGTGTGGCACTGATCTATGCACCAGCCTGATCATATCTGATCATATTCTGGTTTTTGTTTGTTTACCTTTTTCTTTTTCTTTTTTTTTTTCTATTTTCTTTCTTACCCTTTCTTTTCCCCCAATTTCAGGTCTCTTCTGATTTGTTTAGTGTATATTTTTCTCAAGTCGTTGTTACCCTGTTAGCATTTTGTTCTCTCATTCATCTATTCTCCTATGGACAAAATGACAAGACAGAAAAAATCACCTCAAAAAAAAAAGAACAAGAGGCAGTACCGACTGCCAGGGACCTAATCAATACGGACATTAGTAAGATGTTGGATCTAGAGTTCAGAATGACGATTTTAAAGATACTAAGTGGGCTTGAAAAAAGCATGGAAGACATTAGAGAAACCCTTTCTGGAGAAATAAAAGAACTAAAATCTAACCAAGTCGAAATCAAAAAGGCTATTAATGAGGTGCAATCAAAAATGGAGGCTCTAACTGCTAGGATAAATGAGGCAGAAGAGAGAATTAGTGATATAGAAGACCAAATGATGGAAAATAAAGAAGCTGAGAAAAAGAGAGATAAACAACTACTGGATCACGAGGGAAGAATTCGAGAGAGAAGCAATACCATAAGACGAAACAACATTAGAATAATTGAGAGCCCAGAAGAAGGAGAGGGGCAGAAGGTATATTGGAGCAAATTATAGCAGAGAACTTCCCTAATTTGGGGAAGGAAACAGGCATCAAAATCCAGGAGGCACAGAGAACCCCCTCAAAATCAATGAAAATTGGTCAACACCCAACATCTAATAGTAAAACGTATGACTCTCAGAGACAAAGAGAAAATCCTGAAAGCAGCTCGGGACAAGAGATCTGTAAACTACAATGGTAGAAACATTAGGTTGGCAACAGACCTATCCACAGAGACCTGGCAGGCCAGAAAGGACTGGCATGATATATTCAGAGCACTAAATGAGAAAAATATGCAACCAAGAATACTATATCCAGCTAGGCTGTCACTGAAAATAGAAGGAGAGATAAAAAGCTGCCAGGACAAACAAAAACTAAAGGAATTTGCAAACACAAAACCAGCCCTACAAGAAATATTGAAACAGGTCCTCTAAGCAATGAGAGAGCCTAAAAGTAACATAGACCAGAAAGGAACACAGACAATATACAGTAACAGTCACCTTACAGGCAATACAGCACTAAATTCATATCTTTCAATCGTTACCCTGAATGTAAATGGGCTAAATGCCCCAATCAAAAGACACAGGCTATCAGATTGGATAAAAAAACAAGACCCATCATATGCTGTCTGCAAGAGATTCATTTTAGACCCAAAGACACCCCCAGATTGAAAGTGAGGGGGTGGAAAACCATTTACCATGCTAATGGACACCAAAAGAAATCTGGGGTGGCAATCCTTATATCAGACAAATTAGATTTTAAACCAAAGACTGTAATAAGAGATGAGGAAGGACACTGTATCCTACTTAAAGGGTCTATCCAACAAGAAGATCTAACAATTGTAAATATCTATGCCCCTAACATGGGAGTAGCCACTTATATAAGCCAATTAATAACAAAAGCAAAGGAACACATCGACAACAATACAGTAATAGTGGGGGACTTTAACACCCCCCTCACTGAAATGGACAGATCATCTAAGCAAAAGATCAACAAGGAAATAAGACTTTAAATGACACACTGGACCAGATGGATTTCACAGATATATTCAGAACATTCCATCCCAAAGCAACAGAATACACATTCTTCTCTAGTGTCCATGGAACATTCTCCAGGAGAGATCACATCCTAGGTCACAAATCAGGTCTCAACCGGTACCAAAAAATTGGGATCATTCCCTGCGTATTTTCAGACCACAATGCTTTGAAACTAGAACTCAATCACCAAGAGGAAAGTTGGAAAGAACTCAAATACATGGAGGCTAAAGAGCATCCTACTAAAGAATGAATGGGTCAACCAGGAAATTAAAGAAGAGTTTAAAAAAATTCATGGAAACCAATGAAAATGAAAACACAACTGTTCAAAATCTTTGGGATGCAGCAAAGGCAGTCCTAAGAGGGAAGTATATAGCAATACAAGCCTCTCAAAAGAAACAAGAAAGGTCTCAAATACACAACCTAACCCTACACCTAAAGGAGCTGGAGAGAGAACATCAAATAAATCCTAAACCCAGCAGGAGAGGAGAAATAATAAAGATCAGAGCAGAAATCAATGAAATAGAAACCAAAAGAACAGTAGAACAGATCAACGAAACTAGGAGCTGGTTCTTTGAAAGAACAAGATTGATAAACCCCTGGCCAGACTTATCAAAAAGAAAAGAGAAATGGACACAAATAAATAAAATCATAAATGAAAGAGGAGAGATCACAACCAACACCAAAGAAATACAATTATAAGAACATATTATGAGGGGTGCCTGGGTGGCTCAGTTGTTAAGCGTCTGCCTTCGGCTCAGGTCATGATCCCGGGGTCCTGGGATCGAGCCCCACATCGGGCTCCCTGCTCAGCAGGAAGCCTGCTTCTCCCTCTCCCACTCCCCCTGCTTGTGTTCCCTCTCTCGCTGTATCTCTCACTGTCAAATAAAAAAAAAAAAAAAAAAAAAGAACATATTATGAGCAACTATATGCCAGCACATTAGATAATCTGGAAGAAATGGATGCATTCCTAGAGATGTATCAACTACCAAAACTGAACCAGGAAGAAGTAGAAAACCTGAACAGACCTATAACTACTAAGGAAATTGAAGCAGTCATCAAAAATCTCCCAACAAACAAAAGCCCAGAGCCAGATGGCTTCCCAGGGGAATTCTACCAAATATTTCAAGAATTAATACCTATTCTTCTGAAACTGTTCCAAAAGATAGAAATGGAAGGAAAACTTCCAAACTCGTTTTATGAGGCCACCATTACCTTGATCCCAAAACCAGACAAAGACCCCATCAAAAAGGAGAATAACAGACCAATATCCCTGATGAACATGAATGCAAAAATTCTCACCAAAATACTAGCCAATAGGATCCAACAGTACATTAAAGGATTATGCACCACAACCAAGTGGGATTTATCCCTGGGCTGCAAGGTTGGTTCAACATCCACAAATCAATCAATGTGATACAATACATTAATAAAAGAAAGAAGAGGAACCATATGATCCTCTCAATAGATGCAGAAAAAGCATCTGACAAAGTACAGCATCCTTTCTTGATGAAACCTCTTCAGAGTATAGGGATAGAGAATACATACCTCAGTATCATAAAAGCCATCTATGAAAAACCCACAGCGAATATCATTCTCAATGGGGAAAAACTGAGAGCTTTCCTCCTAAGGTCAAGAACACAGCAGGGATGTCCAATATCACCACTGCTATTCAACATCGTACTAGAAGTCCTAGCCACAGCAAACAGACAACAAAAAGAAATAAAAGGCATCCTAATCGGCCTAGAAGAAGTCAAACTCTCACTCTTTGCAGATGATATGATACTTTATGTGGAAAACCCAAAAGACTCCACCCCAAAACTGCTAGAACTCATACAGGAATTCAGTAAGGTGGCAGGGTATAAAATCAATGCACAGAAGTCAGTGGCATTCCTATACACCAACAACAAGTCAGAAGAAAGAGAAATTAAGGAGTCGATCCTGTTTACAACTGCACCCAAAACGGTAAGATACCTAGGAATAAATCTAACCAAAGAGGCAAAGGATCTGTACTCCAAAAACTATAAAATACTCATGAAAGAAATTGAGGAAGACACAAAGAAATGGAAAAACGTTCCATGCTCATGGATTGGAAGAACAAATATTGTGAAGATGTCAATGCTACCTAGAGCAATCTACACATTTAATGCAATCTCCATCAAAATACCATCCACTTTTTTCAAAGAAATGGAATAAATAATCCTAAAATTTGTATGGAACCAGAAAAGACCCCGAACAGCCAGAGGAATGTTGAAAAAGAAAAGCAAAGCTGGCGGCATCACAATTCCGGACTTCCACCTCTATTACAAAGCTGTCATCATCAAGACAGTATGGTACTGGCACAAAAACAGACACATAGATCAATGGAACAGAATAGAGAGCCCAGAAATGGACCCTCAACTCTATGGTCAACTAATCTTCGACAAAGCAGGAAAGAATGTCCAATGGAAAAAAAACAGTCTCTTCAGCAAATGGTGTTGGGAAAATTGGACAGCCACATGCAAAAGAATGAAACTGGACCATTTCCTTACACCACACACAAAAATAGACTCCAAATGGTTGAAAGACCTCAATGTGAGACAGGAGTCCATCAAAATCCTAAAGGAGAACACAGGCAGCAACCTCTTCGACCTCAGCCGCAGCAACTTCTTCCTAGAAACATCGCCAAAGGCAAGGGAAGCAAGGCAAAAATGAACTACTGGGACTTCATCAAGATAAAAAGCTTTTGCAAAGCAAAGGAAACAGTCAACAAAACCAAAAGACAACCGACAGAATGGGAGAAGATATTTGCAAATGACATATCAGATAAAGGGCTAGTATCCAAAATCTATAAAGAACTTATCAAACTCAACACCCAAAGGACAAATAATCCAATCAAGAAATGGGCAGAAGACATGAACAGACATTTTTCCAAAGAAGACATCCAAATGGCCAACAGACACATGAAAAAGTGTTCAATAGCGCTCGGCATCAGGGAAATCCAAATCAAAACCTCAATGAGATACCACCTCACACCAGTCAGAATGGCTAAAATTAACAAGTCAGGAAACGACAGATGTTGGCGGGGATGCGGAGAAAGGGGAACCCTCCTACACTGTTGGTGGGAATGCAAGCTGGTGCAGCCGCTCTGGAAAACAGTATGGAGGTTCCTCAAAAAGTTGAAAATAGAGCTACCATATGATCCAGCAATTGCACTACTGGGTATTTACCCCAAAGATACAAATGTAGGGATCCGAAGGGGTACGTGCACCCCGATGTTTATAGCAGCAATGTCCACAATAGCCAAACTGTGGAAAGAGCCAAGATGTCCATCGACAGATGAATGGATAAAAAAGATGTGGTAGATATATACAATGGAATATTATGCAGCCATCAAAAGGAATAAGATCTTGCCATTTGCAACGACGTGGATGGAACTGGAGGGTTTTATGCTGAGCGAAATAAGTCAAACAGAGAAAGACATGTATCATATGACCTCACTGATATGAGGAATTCTTAATCTCAGGAAACAAACTGAGGGTTGCTGGAGTGGGGGGTGGGGTGGGAAGAATGGGGTGACTGGGTGATAGACACTGGGAAGGGTATGTGCTCTGGTAAGCGCTGTGAATTGTGCAAGACTGCTGAATCTCAGATCTGTACCTCTGAAACAAATAATGCAATATATGTTATGGAAAAAAAAAAAGAAGATAGCAGGAGGGGAAGAATGAAGGGGGGGAAATCGGAGGGGGAGACGAACCATGAGAGACGATGGACTCTGAAAAACAAACTGAGGGTTCTAGAGGGGAGAGGTGTGGGAGGATGGGTTAGCCTGATGATGGGTATTAAAGAGGGCACGTTCTGCATGGAGCACTGGGTGTTATGCACAAACAATGAATCATGGAGCACTACATCTAAAACTAATGATGTAATGTATGGTGATTAACATAACAATAAAAAAATTTTTAAAAAAAGAAGATAGCAGGAAGGGAAAAATGAAAGGGGGGAAATCGGAGGGGGAGACAAACCATGAGAGACTATGGACTCTGAGAAACAAACTGAGGGTTCTAGAGGGGAGGGGGCTGGGGGGATGGGTTAGCCTGGTGATGGGTATTAAAGAGGGCACGTTCTGCATGGAGCACTGGGTGTTATATGCAAACAATGAATCATGGAACACTACATCAAAAACTAATGATGTAATGTATGGTGATTAACATAACATAATAAAAACTAATGATGTAATGTATGGTGATTAACATAACATAATAAAATTAAATAAAAAAAAAGAATTTCATACTTTGGTATGAAGGGAAAGGAAAAAAAAATCCCTTAATTTAAAAAAAAAAAAACTTTCTGTCCAAAGGTACCAAAGGAAAGTTTCATTCAAAGTGCATTTAAACAGTTTTCAAAACACTAAATTCTAAACAAGATTTTTCATGTACTTCACACACAACTCACAGGAACAATCTAAAATGTTAAATTTGATACCTGTCTATATTCTAAAAATTCAGAAAAATTTAAAAATCCCTAAGAAGAAGATATAACACTGATGAGGACAGAACAGCTCCAAGTATAAAAAACGACCAGATCATAATTTCATGCAAATTTTGTAATTTTTAACCAATCAAAAAGTATCAATATTAAAATATCCATATATATAAACATGATCTCTCTTGACTGACCACCAGCAACCAGATTTTAGAAATGTTTGATAAACTTCTGGTAATTTACAAGACAAATCAACCTCAGTGTCCTACACTGTATTAAAATTTTTTTGATAATGAGTTATCTATTTATTGTTTTTATTTTGTTCAAAGTCTATTGAAAATCTTTAATTGACGAATTCAAGGAATGAAAGTTTTCAGTATTTGCAGTTATTAAAAAAAAGCACACAAACAGGTTGACACTGACTTTATCTCAGAAAAAGCAAAGGAGGAACTAAAAAACTAAATGACGAAACCTCAAACAATGTATAATTTTTAAATGGGAGTATCTTGACTTAGAGGAAGACTTTTGATGAAGCTCTCATTTTTAATTAGATATATTTACATTATATACTTCAATGGAAAAAATTTGAGAAGACCTATGATTTTGCATCAACTAAATTAGAAGAAATATTAAAGTAAATTAAAAATAGAAGTTTTTAGGGGCGCCTGGGTGGCTCAGTTGGTTAAGCGTCTGCCTTCAGCCCAGGTCATGGGGCCAGGGTCCTGGGATTGAGCCCCACACAGGGCACCCTGCTCAGCGGGGAGTCTGCTTCTCCCTCTCCCTCTGTTTCTCCCCCCTAACTCATGCTCTCTCTCTCGCTCTCTCAAATTAAAAAAAAAAAAATCTTAAAAAAAAATTAGAAGTTTCACACCAAAAAACCCCAAATAATCCAACTAAAAAATTGATGGAGGACCTGAATGGACACTTTTCCAAAGGAAACATAATGATAACCACATAAAAAGATGCTTAGCATCACAAAACCACAAGATATCACCTGACACCTGTCAGAATGGCTAAAATCAAAGACACAAGAAATAACAAGTATTGAGAAGGATGTGAAGAAAAAGGAACCCTTGTGCACCATTGGTGGGAATGCAAACTGCTGCAGCCACTGTGGAAAACAGTACGAAAGTTCCTCAAAAAGTTAAAAATAGAACTACCCTATGATCCAGTAATTCCACTACCAGGTATTCACACAAAGATTATGAAAACACTAATTCAAAAAGATATATGCACCCCTATGCTTATTGCAGCATTATTTACAATAGCCAAGACAGGGAAGCAACCCAAGTGTCCATACACACACACACACACACACACACACAATCAAATATTACTCAGCCATCAAAATGAATGAAATCTTGCCATTTTTGCAACAACGCAGATGCATTAGAGTGTATTATCCTAAGCAAAAGTCAGTCAGAAAAAGACAAATACCATATTATTTCACTCATATGTGAAATTTAAGAAACAAATGAACAACAACAACAACAAAAAAAACAAAAAGACAAAAAAAACTCTTAAATAAACAAACTGGTGGTTGCCAGAGGAGAGGTGGGTGGGCAGATGGGTTGATGAGCAGTGAGAAATGTACAGAACTGCTGAATCATTATAATGTATATCTGAAACTAATCTAACAATGTATGTTCATTATATTTGAATGAAAAAAAAAACAGAAGTTTTATGTAGAAAGTACTCTGAACGAAAGCAAGAAAATGGCATCTGTGAAAATACCCAGTCTAAAATATTTACACATTTTAAAATATTTAGAATTGAGAATATCCTACTTTTGAGCAGAATCTGCTTTGAGTAACTGTAGAGAAAATACTTTCTCAAAAGCATACGAGAGTCAACTGAAGGTATTAATAATTTCATATCTGGATAAATGTACAAGGATATATGTATTTGTTTAGAAATGGTTTAATTTTGGAAAATCATTTTTGAATAGAACTATTTGAAAGGTCACCCAATAAAACTAATTTGTCAGTCTTTAAATATTTTAAAAATCAACTTATTTTAGCTCCTCCATTCACTCTTAATAAATAATACACTTTATGGTTACCCTCTTTATAAGAATGTTATAACATATTTTTTAAATTTTGTAAAATGTCAATATTTTCCCTATGACATCAATTAAGTGGTAGCACACTGTTTTTATCTTATGTACTACCAAAATTTGCTTATCTAATCACCTTCCTCTTGGACATTTAATGTGTACTTACGTCTTCGTGAAACATGCTATGATAAATACCATTTCATGCATGTCTTGTTTAGTCCAGCCTTCCAATTATTTCCTTAGACTTAAACTGCCAGAATTGCTGGGTTAAAAGAAACATGTTTTAAGGGCTTTTGATAGACAATGAAAGACGCTTCTTCAAGGATGCTGGATACAAGGAAAGATGTGATGTAAGAATGACCTTCTTCCCACATCCTTATCCACAAGAAATGTTACACTGTTTTAAAAAATTAAAACCTTCCCTTTTTGACAGAATATAAATGCAACAGGTTTAATTTTTATTTTAATATGAAATCTCATTTTCGTTTCATTTCACTTAATTGGGAAGAAGGGAAAGATCAAAAGATATGAAACAAAATATAGAGCACAAACTGACGGTTACCAGAGGTAAGGGGGATGAGGGAATGGGGGAAATAGGTGATGGGGATTAAGGAGGGCACTTGTCGTGATGAGCAGAGTAATACATGGAACTGCTGAATTACTATATTGTACATCTGAAACTCATGTAACACTGTATGCTGATTATACTGGAATTTAAATAAAAACTTAAAAAAAAAAGATAGGAAACAGCACAAAGTAAAAAGTCTCCCTCTAAGCCCAGCACCTCTTCCAATCAGTTCCCAGCTCCAAAGCCAACCTTTCCTCTCACTTTCTCATCTACCCTTTCAGAAAATTTCATATTTATATAAGCACAATTTAAATTATTACATTAGTATTTAACTTCACTTTATATGTTGATTGGTCATTTTTTTAATTCTGTATTTTTCTGATCATGTATTTTTCCAAACATTTTTTCTAATATTTCTCAAATTTAAGAGTGTTTTTCAATTACAGATCAATGGTAATTTTGGTTGTTGCCTTTTTTTTTTTTTTTTTTTTTTTAAACACAGACCCTCTCAGCCAAGCCTTGGATCTGGTTTTTATTTTTCTCTTCAAAGAAACACATTGAGGTATAATTTAATACAAATATGCATCAATTCGGGAACACAGTTCCAAAGGTTTTGACAAATGAACACACTGGTATAAGAATCAAGCCAATCTCTCCAAAACCTGTTCTCATGCACCTTTGCAATCAAATCACAATTTTCCTCCACCCAGTCTCAAATAAACTATTAATCTACTTTCTCTATTATTAGTTTTATATGTTCTAGAATTTCATGTTAACATAATCACACAGTATATACTCTTCTGTATTTGAGTCTTTCATGCACCCTATCTCTGAGATTCATGCATACTGCCATCTCAGTAGTTCAGTTCTTTTTATTACAAGGTGGCGTTCCATTGTTTGGATACCACAACTAGTTAGTTATATACCTGTTAGATAAACACTGGGGTTGCTTACAGTTTGGGGCTGTTAAATGAGTAAGGTTGTTATGAACAAACTTTGTACATATACTTTCATTTCTCTTGGGCACGTAAATACTTTAGAAATAAAATTTCTGGGTCCTATAATAATTCTACTTTAACTGTATAAAAACTGTTCCTCAAAATGGCTGTACCATTTTATATCCCATCAACATAGGTCTATTATCTTGATTTTTTTTTGCCACCTACTTTTTATGATCAGTTCTTTAGTCCTCTTTCCCGCCTTCATTTGGATTGAGTATTCTTTAGTATTTCCATTTCTCCACTGGCTTATTTTTGTGTGTGTGACTGCTTTACAGATTAGAGTATGTACAATTAACCTACCCCAGTATACCTTCAAATATTACGACCCTTCACATGTAAACTAACAACATGACAAGAGTATACTTTCACATCCCCATAACATCCTTGGTGCTAGTGTGACGACACACTTCTCTCCTACATATATTACAGACCTCCAATGCAAACTTACTATGTTTGCTGTAACAGCCAATTATCTTTTAAAGAAAACTCTAAGACCAAAGAAAAAAAGTAAGCCTTTGATATATATTTACATATTTACTCTTTTACCTGCTTTTCATTTCTTCATGTAGTGTCATTAAGAGTTCCTTTAACATTTCTGGTAATAGAGGCATGCTGTCAATAAATTCTCTAAGCTTTTGTTTGTCTAAAAAGGTCTTAATTTCACCTTCAGCTTTAAAAAAATATTTTCAGTGGTTAGAGAATTCTAGATCCACTTCTCTCTTTCAGCACTTTCAAGGTGCATTCCATTGTCTTCTGGCTTGTACCGCTTCAGATAAGAAGCAAGTGGTAGGTGCTTCTATCCTTGTTCCCTGTGCATAATGTCTTTTTCTCTGGTGTTAAAAAACTATTTTTTTCCACTGATTTTCACACATTCATTATGTTTCTTTATTTTACCTTGTTTGGGTTTCTTCAAGTGTCTGGAATCTGTGGGTTTATAGCTGTTTATCAATTTGGAAAATTTTGGGCCATTCCCTCTTCAAACAGTTTTTCTGCCACTCCTACTGCTGCTCCCCACCCCCAACCACTCCCTTATATGTATGCTAAACATTTAATATCGTCCCACAGGTCACAGGCTTTGCTCCTTTCATTTTTCTTTCTGTGCTTTGGTTTGCGTGGTTTCTACTGCTATGTCTTCAAGCTCATGGATTTTGTCTGATGCAGTGTAAAATGTGCTGTTAAGCTGATCAAGTGAATTTTTTATTTCATGTATTCCTCAGCACTAGAAGTTCCATTTAGTCCTTCATAAAATCTCTCTTCTCATTATGTTCATATTTCCCTTTAAATCCCTGAGCATACTTATAATAGCTATTTTAAAGTCCTTTACTGCAATCTCCATCATCTGTTATTTGTGTATGCTTCTCTTGATAATTTTGTTCCTCCCGATTATAGGTTACAATTTCCTGAATATCTGAATTTTATTTTCTTCCTTTAAAGTATTTTCAATTTTCTTTTGACAGACAGTCAAATAACTTGTGGACAGCTCAGCTCTTTCAAAGGCTTTGCTAGGACAGATCTACAGTTGTCTACTCTGTGGCTAGTTCAGTTCTTTACTAATAAGGCAAGACCTTTCTGTACTTTCAACCTAATATCCCTAGTGTTCAAAGAAGTGTTTTAATTTTTAACTAGCCAATCTATTTAACTCCTTTATTATTCTGATGGTTTTTCAATTGATCATTTTCTTTTTATTCCAGGAAAACAACCATACGATCTGTTATTAATTATAATTTTGTCTCCAATCCATATCTTCACTTTATTCCTTTTTCTTATTTGGTTACACTTGTTAAAACCTCCAGAAAAATATGAAATACTTTCTTGTTCTTGATTTTAATGTGATGTCTCCAACATTTCATTAACTCTTATGTTTAATCAAAGCTGTACAACTTCCATGCTTTTTATCATGTTAGAAATCTTTTGGTGCCTAGACGATATAAATAAAATCAATTCTCTCTGTTTTCCTCTAGAATTTATGCCCCCCAAACAAGTACCAGTAAAAATGTAAAAAGTTAAGCATTTTTAAGTGAACTTAAAAGTTCAGAATCTATATAAAAGAAGCCATATATCTCTACTGATTTGACACAGAATAAGATTTAAACAAATGAAAAGACATAAATTATAGGAAAGGAAGATTTCATGTAAAGATGTTCCCTAAATTAATTTCTAAATTTAGTGCAAACCCAACTAAACTATAAAAGATAAAAAAATAAACTAGACACAATAATTCAAAATTTCATATAAAGAAAATGAATATGTGAGAACAGCTGATACTGAGAAGCAGGATACTAAAGGGACCAGTCCAACCACACAATAAAGCATTATAGTAAAGTGATTAAATCAATGTAGAGTTAAAATAAATACACTAATTAATGCAACAGAAGAAAAAGTCTAAAAAACAGATTCACATATATTTGGAAATACTTTTTATATTTCATTATATTTTATCATAAAATTAAGACTTCAGTAGGCACTGAGAAGTTATGTCAGAGCACTAACCTAAGCATCTCGAAAAAAATAAAGCTCAATTTTTATCTTCCTCCCTATTCCACAATAAATGTCAAATGGATCAAAGGCATAAAAGAAAAATTAAACCATTATTATACTAGAAAATATATAAATCTTTTAAGAAAAACCTCCCATAAATAATAACAATTAAGAGCAAAAAGTATTTGCAACATACATGACAAAGTACTGATTCAACCAATATACAAAAAGATCTTAAGGATTCATTTTATTTAATATCCACTAGAAAACAGAAAAGGATATAAAAAAGCTGTGCAATGAATAAAATATACCCAACTTCACTCAAAAATCCCGTGAAATGAAAATTAAAATAAGGTTTCATTTTGTACCTATCTGATAAACAATAAACAGTATTTGCAAAATGTTAGGTCTTTGCCTCAGCATTTCTACCAAAGGCATACCAACACATATACATGTACACACACGTACACACGTGTACACACACACACATACGATTCCCAACATATGCAGGACATTTCTTCTAGCGTTTTTTAATAGCAAAAATCTGGAAATAATCTAACAATTCATTAATATCAGATCTATTTTAAATTAATTATGGTACTTTCATCATTATTATGAAGTTCTTAAAAAGAATGAGGTAAATATACCTAAGTGTTGATATGGAATAATTTTCAAGACCTACTGATAAATGAAAATGACAAGTAAACAATACATACATGCAAGGGTATGTATGCACATATAAGTACATTACATGTCTGGAAGGATACTCAAGAAATTTGTAATAGTGGCTTCCCTAAAGGACTAGGGGTTTGGAACTGAAGACTTACTTTATAGTTGAGTATATGCTATTTCAATACATGTATATTCACCCGATACATTTATTTCTTTTTCTTAAAATATCTAGCTAAATAAAAAGAGAAAAGAAAGTGAGGGGGGAGAAAACAGGAGAGAGAGGGAGGGAATGAGAAAGGAGAGAGAGAAAGGAGGGAGGAATCTATTTTATTGTTGCTTTTGTAGTCTTAGGAGAAGGAAGTAAAGAAGATACAGTAGGAAAGTGAATTCTGATTCCTACTTAGAAGCGATAGAGTGGTTTGTTTAACAAATATAGGGTCATATTCTTGTATATACTGCTTTTTCACCTACCACATCACAAGTATTACCTTTCTTCAAAAATTCACTTCCCAGAACATAATTTCAAATGGCTGTGTCACATTCCACTCTATGGACATGCCACTCTTCTGAATTTAATGTACATTCTCTTTTCATTAATATAAACTTCACTGCTATGAGCATCCTTACAATTAAAGCTCTGTAAATACTTACAACTACTTTGTATTAAGATAAATTTCTAGAAGTGAAATTACATGGTCAAAGGGCAGGCATATTTCTTTTCTTTTTTTTTTTATTTTATTATGTTATGTTAATCACCATACATTACATCATTAGTTTTTGATGTAGTGTTCCATGATTCATTGTTTGTGCATAACACCCAGTGCTCCATTCAGTATATGCCGTCTTTAATACCCATCACCAGGCTAACCCATCCCCCCACCCCCCCTCCCCTCTAGAACCCTCAGTTTGTTTTTGAGTCCATCGTCTCTCATGATTCGTCTCCCCCTCCGATTTCCCCCATATTTCAAAGTTTCTGAAACCTACTGCCAATCTATCTTCCAAGTTACTCAAATTTCCAATTCCAACAACTATATGTGCTTCTCATTTCTTCACTCTGCCAGTCCTAAATAATACCCCTCTCTTTTTATCAATTTTCTAGGTAAGAAAATATAATCTTATTTCAAATCTAAATGTTTCTGATTACTAAAGTGG
This sequence comes from Phoca vitulina, assembly GCF_004348235.1. Lineage (NCBI taxonomy): Eukaryota > Metazoa > Chordata > Mammalia > Carnivora > Phocidae > Phoca > Phoca vitulina. The sequence continues at coordinate 3,883,457 of NW_022589705.1, forward strand.
CTGAAGATTTTTTAACGTTTTTGAATTACCCATTCATGTATTTAGCAGCTTTTTAAATAATTGGTGGGTATTTTTCTTAACAGTCAGTATAAGCTATTTATATATTAAGAATGACACTCATATGCTATCAATACCATTACTATTAACATTGTTCTAGTTTGTTATTCCCCTTACATTTTATTCATGATGTTTTATAACAGCTTTAAGTTCAACATGATTGAAAAATTCAAGAGAAGCAAGCATGTTTAAAATTTAAATATTTCCTGAAGTAAAACTTTTGTTAAATACCTGTTTTCTCTGCCTCTTTGACTGAGCTCTGCAAATTTTAAGGTATGCAATCTTTTGTTTTAAAATTCCAGTATAGTTAGCATACAGTGTTATATTAGTTTTAGGTATACAATATAGCGATTCAACAATTCTACATATTATTCAGTGTTCGTCATGATAAGTGTACTCTTAATCCCCATCACCTAATTACCTACCGCCTACCCACTTCTCCCCTGGTAACCAGTTTGTTCTCTGTAGTTAGGAGTCTGTTTTTTGGTTTGTCTCTCATTCTTTCTTTGTTTTTTAAAGGTCCTAATTTTTAACTACTTACTCCTTCCTCAATAATGAGAGATCAATCCAAGCTAAGAATTTATCCAAAATCACAGTAGACAATTTCCTCTTAGAAACCCTTCACTGAACCCTGGATGATAACAGAACTTCCTTCTGGGGTCAAGCTGAAGAAATTCAGTGACACACCAGTTTGAGGGTTATCTGGAGGACACCAAAACTGTTGGCTAGGAAACTTCATCTCTGTGTGGTTCATTCTGCTTTTTTTTTTGCTCTCTTTTTAATGGAGTCTTCCATATATGTTTTCTGCTGGGCTCAGCTTTTATTCTGCATATTCGGTTTAGCTTCATGCACTGTGCTTTTGCCAACCATGTAAGAATCATACCATTGCTTATGAGACTTCTATCTGGGATAGGTGTTATTTGAATGCAGTCACCATGTTCAGTGTTAAGAATATGGTGGTGAACAAAACAGGCATGCTTCTGTGGGATGGACGTACACAGCAAGAGAATTCAATCTAATATAGGGGTTAAGCAACATTGCCTTTGAATGTTGTTGCCTTCAGGAGGGCAAAAAACTCCAAGAAAGTGCTTCCAGTCTGTTCCATGAGTTAAACCCCCAGAAGTAAAGTAACCTTCTTTACTCATGCCCTATGTACGTATTGCTACTTTTTCAGAGAAAAGAATTTCAAATACACTCTCAAGATCTTCCTTCAATCTCCTGATAATAAAATTTATCTCCATAACTCCAAGGCAAGCTTTCCAGTTAAAGGTTAAGCCTCTTCACAAAATGGCATTTCTGCCCTTTCATAAATCTCCTTACTTAAAGGATTAGCTGAGGCATTTGGAGGTTCATACATACTGGTTCCCCCTATTTCATCACCAGCCCTTCCTCTAAAAGTTCAATTTTCTCATCTCCACATCTTTTTGGTTAAACTATTTCCTCCACTCAAAATGCCCTACCCATCTGTATTGCCTATTAGTATCATACTCCTTTATAAAAGCAATTCAAAGTGCTCCATGAAAACTCCCTGATCTTCCTAAATAAACATAAACTTCCTTTTCTCTGATGATCTCATATCATGTTGACTGCACACTAATGCCTTCTACTTTATAACATAATATTCGGGTACCTGCCATATGTCATTCCACTGAATATCACAATGCAGCCCTGGCTTGTCCTCTGAAAGTAAAAACTGAGTGAAATCTGTTGCATTTCTATACACTAATAATGAAGCAGCAGAAAGAGAAATTAAGGACTCAATCCCAGTTACAACTGCACCAAAAATAATAAGATACCTAGGAATAAACCTAACCAATAAGGTGAAAACCTGTACTTTTAAAACTATAAAATATTGGTGAAAGAAATTCAAGATGACACAAAGAAATGGAAAAACAATCCATCGTCATGGATTGGAAGAACAAATATTGTTAAAATGTCTATACTTCCCAAAGAAATTTACACATTTAATGCAATCCCTATCAAAATACCACCAGCATTTTTCACAGAGCTAGAACAAACAATCATAAAATTTGTATGATACCACAAAAGACCCTGAATAGCCAAAGCAATCATGAAAAAGACAAGCAAAGCTGGAGGCATCACAATTCCAGACTTCAAGCTATATTACAAAGCTGTAGTAATCAAAACAGTATGGTACTGGCACAAAAACAGACAGACAGATCAAGAGAACAGAAAAAAAACCAGAAATGCCCCCACATCTATATGATCAATTAATCTTCCACAAAGCAGGAAAGAATATCCAATGGAGAAAAAACAGTCTCTTCAATAAACGGTGTTGGGAAAACTGGACAGCAACATGCAAAAGAAAGAAACTGGACCACTTTCTTACACCATACACAAAAATAAATTCAAAATGGGTTAAAGACCTAAATGCGAGACCTGAAACCATAAAAATCCTGTAAGAGAAGCCAGGCAGTAACTTCTTTGACATTGGCCATCACAACTTCTTTCTAGATACATCTCCCGAGTCAAGGGAAACAAAAGCAAAAATAAACTATTGGGACATCATCAAGATAAAAAGGTTCTGCACAGCAAAAGAAACCATCAACAAAAATTAAAAAGCAGCCTATGGAATGGGAAAAGATATTTGCAAATGACATCTGGTAAAAGGTTAGTATCCAATATATAAAGAACTTCTAAAACTCAACATCCAAAAATGAATAATCCAATTAAAAAAATGGGCAGAAGACATGAACAGACATTTTCCAAAGACATACAGATGAAAAGATGCTCAACATCACTTAGCATCAGGGAAATGAAAATCAAAATTAAAATGAGATACTACCTTGCACCTGTCAGAATGGCTAAAATCAACAACACAAGAAACAACAGGTGTAGGCGAGGATGTGGAGAAAGGAGAACCCTCATGTGCTGTTGGTGGGAATGCAAACTGGTACAGCCACTCTGGAAAACAGTATGGAGGTTCCTCAAAAAGTTAAAAACAGAACTACCCTATGATCCAGAAATTACACTACTAGGTATTTACCCAAAAAGCACAAAATTACTAATTCAAAGGGATATATGCACCCAATGTTTATAGCAGCATTATCTCCAATAGCCAAATTATGGAAACAGCTCAAGTGTCCATCTATTGATCAATGGATAAAGAAGATGTGGTGTACACACACACACACACACACACACACACACACACACAGGAATATTACTCAGCTGTAAAAAAGAATGAAAAATCTTGCCATTTGCAACAACATGGATGGAACTCGAGAGCATTATGCTAAGCGAAATAAGTCAGTCAGAGAAAGACAAATATGATGTAATTTTATTAATATGTGGAATCTAAGGAACAAAACAAACAAGCAAAGGGGGGAAAAAAAGAGAGAGGCAAACCAAGAAACAAACTCTTAACTACAGAAAGAACTGATGGTTACCAGAGGCGAGGAGGGTGGGAGATGGGTTAAATATGTGATAGGGATTAAGGAGTGCACTTGTGATGAACACCAGATAATGTTCTGTGGAATCACTATATGGTACATCTGAAACTAATATTACACTGCATGTTAACTAACTGGAATGTAAATAAAAACTTAAAATAAATGATAGTAGCAGACTGATCGACTGTCAGGAGAGAGACCTTTGATGTTCAATTTCCTTATCTATAAAGTATAGATAACATTTCCTAAGTATCTATTTCATATGGATATTATTAGACTTAAATAAGATTGTGTTTGTAAATGTATCTGGTGTTAAATAGATTCATTTTTTGTGCTTCCTAATAAAAAAAAAAAGTAAAAACTGTGCATTATTCACCCAAAATGTCTATAGTATGTTGTTTAGGAGTGTTCAGCAAAAATCTAAAAATTTAAATGCTATCCTTTACTGAATATATGATACCAGTATAAAAAGATACACAAGAGATAAAACAGAGAGTAAACAAGTGACACAAGAATATATTTATTGTGCCTGATGGACAGAGTCCTAGAAAAGTATAAATTATTAAAATTTACTTAAATAGAAAACAAATTATCTAACATAACTTATTTCATTAAGTGATAAAAGATATTAAATCAGCAGTATAAAAACTTACTCAAAATAAAATTCTAGACCCAAGTAACTACCAGAAGCTTCTATCAAGCATCTCAGGGGGGAAAAGAAAAAAAAAAAACTTATATAAACTCTTCAAGAGAAAAAGAAGAATCACTGCCCAACATGTTTTGGAAAAAGAGAACAACGTAGGTATCAAAACTAGACAATAGTATTAAAAAGTTCAGACCAATCTCATGTGTGAAAAAGATACAATGACCCCAAAAAACATATCAGCAAACAAAATCCAGCAATATATAAAAAGAATAACACAACATGATCAAACTGGATTTATTCCTTGAATACAATAATGGTTTCTCATTGGAAAACAAATCAATGTAAATGCCTGCAATAAAAAGATTTAGGAACAAAATGCTTATCAACATTTCAATAACTACAGAAAAATTGCTTGGAAAAAAGTTCAACAATACAAAATTTTAAAAAGGGACCTCTTAAAATACTAGAAATATAGAAATGTCTTATAAGTAACATCATACTTAATGGTAAAAACTCACTTTCCACTAAGACAAGAGTATCTTTGGTCGCCACTTCTATTCAATACTGTGCTGTAAGTTCTAGCCAGTACGATAAGGGGGTGAGGGTGGGGAGTAGCAGTAAAACCAAAACCATCCCTATTCAGATCAGATGATTGTATATTAAAAAAGTACAAAATAATCTCAGATAAATTACTGACATTAACAAGAGAATTCAAATTCAGCAAGATTGCTGAATTCAGATAAGTTTACAAAACAACTATATTCTATGTTCCAGCAGTAGACAATGATAATTTTAAAATACCATTTTATAGCATTTTTTAAAAGATTTTATTTATTTTGAGAGAGCAAGAAAACAAGCGGGGGTGGGGAGGCAGAGGGGGAGAGAGAATCTCAACCAGACTCCACTCTGAGAATAGAGCCCCACATGTGGTTCTATCTCAGGACCATGAGATCATGACCTGAGCTGAAATCAAGAGTTGAACACTTAACTGACAGAGCCACCTAGGTGCCCCTATAGCACTCTTAAAAACCAAGAATCTATGAATAAATATAGCAAAATTTTCCTAATTTCTGCTCTCATTATGATCCCTGAAATCTAATAACTGAACTAGTCTCTCCTGCAGAAAAAAGTTATAACCTCCGAACAAAATATAAAATGACAATGGCCTAAAGTCCCTGGAGAATAAACAAAAGTGGTCAGATCCCAAGGACAGTGGAAACTAGCAAATATAGGCTAGCATGAGGTTAAGTTTCACAGTTTTTATCCCGAAGTCAAAGCCCATATAGGCAGAACAGTGAAAATCTGATAGAAAACTTGTAGGTAGTCCTTCTGTCTTAAAGAATCAGAAGCCAGTTTTTGCAGCAATTACAGCTCCTGAAAAAAGAGGAAGAAAGAATCCTGGGGAGGAGAAAGAGCAAGAGAGAGGAACCCCTAGTTCTGTAATATGAGTCTATGTCTCTGGCTGCCATGTGAATTGTGAATGCTTGAAAACAGACTCAAAGCAAGCCAGTTAAAGATAAAGAAATGAAATGAATTGAGACACTGAAGTTTGAATCCAAAAAGAAGTTAAATGACTACTTAATCTCAATCTCAATCTCTCTCTCTCTCACACACACACCCCTGAGAAATTATAACAGAATCCAGAATTTCCACAACAAAACTTCCAGAATGTCCAGGATTCATTCAAAATGTTACCTAGCCTCAAGTGAAAAGATAATGAACTAAGACCAATTCCAAGATTACCCAGTTGTTAGAAATACTAAGCCTTTAGGCCAGGTATCTAAGTATACCTCATGAAATATAGAAAATGTGTTCACAATGAATGAAGACAGAAAATCTCTATCTCAGAAACAGTATGAGAAAGCATCAGATCAAAATTCTAAAGATTCAACTAGATGGGCTTAAGAGCAGATAAGAGCAACATAGGAAAGAGTCAGTGAACATGAAGATAGATTAATGGAAATTATTCAGCCTGAAGACAATAAAAAAAAAGATTGAAAAACATAAACAAAGGCTTCAGGGACCTGTGAGACAGAAATAAAAATTCTGAAATACAGGTTAATGAGATTCAGAAGGAGATAAAGAATGGGGCAGAAAAAAACATTTGAAGAATGGCCAAAATTTTACCACTATATGTAGTGAAAGACCTAAACATTCAGATTCAACATACTCATGAGCAAAGCCTTAGGAGGAAACAGAAGGAACAACAACAACAAAAACAGAAAGGAAATTTTCTAAGGCACATCTTAATCAAACTGCTGAAAACCAAGAAAAAAAAAAAAAATCTTAAAAGTATTCGGGGGGGGGGGAGGAAAGACAGTATGTATACACACACACACACACACACACACACACACACGATGACAATTATTTAAATTCTGACTTATCAGAAACAATGGAAAACAGATGAGAGAAACAATGTTTTTAAAGCACAGAAAGAAAAAGTCATCAATCAAAAGTTTAACATTCACTAAAAAAAAATCCTTTAAGAATAAATGCGAAGTAAAAACTTTTCAAACAAAGACATACAGTGAGAATTCACTCCTACAAATGAGCACTACAAGAAATGCTAACTAAAGTTCTTCAGGCTAAAATGAAGTGGTACCAGATTAAAGGTCAGATCTTCAAAGAGAAATGAAGAGCCCTGGCTATAGTAACCCCCTGGGTAAATACTAGAATATTATTCCCCTCAATTCTATAAAGTAAATAGGTCTGTTTAAACCAATATTTTAACAATGTATTTTGAGATTTAGAGTGTATTATATGCAATTCACCTCACAACTATGGCATATAAAGGATGGGAGAGAGGATATAAATGAACAGGTATCGCTGAAATATTACTGTACATAAGTAGTACAATACTAACTCTGTTAAATGAAAAATTATGTACAGTGTAATTTCTATAGCAACCACCCCAAAAATGTATTAAGTAAAAACACTAATAAATAAAGGAGAATTCTAAAACATTTACCAATTCAAAAGTTAGGACAAAAGAAATGAAGGAAGGACAAACAGAGAACTTAAATCAGACTGCATCAGTAATTACATTACATGTTAGTGGTCTAGTATTTTCATACTGGCAAAATCCAACTTATGCTGTCTCCAAAAGGACTAAAATTATGATACAGTTAGGTTGAAAATTAAAAGGATACACCACAAAAGCAGTAAGCATAAGAAAGGGGGAGTAGCTATATTAACATCTGATAAAACAAACTCCCAAGTAAAAATATTACCAGAGATGAAGAGGGGCACATCACAATAATAAAAGGTTGAAGTCATCAGAAAGATGTATCATAAATTTTTAGTAAGTAAGTACCTAAAAGTAAAGCTTCAAAATACAGGAAGCAAAAACCTTACAGAAATAAAGTGAAGTAGACAACTCCACAATCATAACTGGAAACAGTTTAATACTTCATCTCAGCAACTCATAAAAAAGTATATCATTAATTAACTTCATTAAGCTAATTAAATTAATTAAAAATCAGGAAAGACAGATAGCTAAACAACACCATCAACTAGCTTAACCTAATATTTATAAAACATTACCCTACCAACTGCAGAATACAGATTCAAGTGTATTTGCCAAAAAAGACCAGATGCTGAGCCATAAACAAGCACAAGAGACTTAAATGGATTTAAGTTATACAGAGTATCCTTTATGATCACAATTAAATTAAATTAGAAATCAAAACAATAAGATACCTAAGGGGCGCCTGGGTGGCTCAGTTGGTTAAGTGCCTGCCTTCAGCTCAGGTCACAATCTCGGGGTCCTGGGAATGAGCCCCATGTCGGGCTCCCTGCTCAGCAGGGAGTCTGCTTCTCCATATTCCTTCTGCCCCTCTTCCCCCCACAACCCTGTGCTCATGCAGGCACATGCGTGCCCTCTCTCTCTCTCAAATAAATAAAATTAAAAAAAAAAAAAAAAAAAAGATACCTAAGAAATCTCCCTGATTCTAAAATTTGGCAAATTAAACAACACAATTAGAAATAACTGATTTGTCATAGAAGATATCCTAAGGAAAATTATAAAATATTTTTAACTGAGTAATAATGAAAAAAAAAAAAAAAAAACCATATTAAAATATCTGGGATGTACCCAAAGCAGTCATTAGAGGGAAATTTACAGCTTTAAAATTCTTATAGGAAAAGAAAATAGATAAGCAAATAAATAAATAAAATTCTTACAGAAAAAAATGCTCATTAGGAAAAAAAGAAAAATATAAAAATCAGACCTAGAGTTCCAATGTAAAAAGCTTTAAAAAGAGCTAAATAACTCTAAGTAAGGAAGAGGAAGGAAAAAGTAAAAATAATGAAACAGAAAACATAACAGAGTTAATGTTACTAAATGCAGCTAAAGACAAATGTTAGTTCTTTGAAAAGATTAACAAAATTGATAAATGCCAACCTAGATTGATAAAATGAGAAAACAAATTACCATTATCAGGAATGAATGAGGGATTATCACTACAAAGCCTAGAAACATGAAAGGCATAAGAAAATAGTATGTACAACTGCACACCAAAAACTCTGATAAGTTCCATGAAATGGAGAAATTCCTTAATACTATTAACTAAAACTGACACAAAATGAAAATAAAATCTGAATAGCCATATATACATATATATTATATGTACATATATGAAAGTTGAATTTGTTATTAAAAACCTTCCCACAGGGGTGCCTGGGTGGCTCAGTCATTAAGCGTCTGCCTTCGGCTCAGGTCATGATCCCAGGGTCCTGGGATCGAGCCCTACATCGGGCTCCCTGCTCAGCGGGAAGCCTGCTTCTCCTTCTCCCACTCCCCCTGCTGTGTTCCCTCTCTCACTGTGTCTCTCTGTGTCAAATAAATAAAATCTTAAAAAAAAAAGAAAAAAAAAAACCTTCCCACAAAGCAAATTTTCAGCCCAGATAGTTGCTTAGGTGAATCTATCAAACATTTAAGAAGTAACACCAATATAACACAGATGCTTTCAGAAAACAAAGGGAGACTATTTTCCACTTCATTTTATGAAGGCAGATAACTCTAATACCAAATATGACTAAATATAAAAAGGATAATACATTATGGCCAAGGACTATCCCAGGAATTCAAAGTCGGTTTAACATTTGAAAATCTAACAAGTAATTTACCACATTAACAGAACAAAGGTGAAAAATGTTATTTCTACAGATGAAGAAAAAGAGTATGTGGCAATATTCAACACCCATTCATGATAAAAACTCTAAGTGAAATAGGAAGAGAACAGAACGTCCTGAACCTGGCAAAGGCAACTGATGAAAAATCTACCGCTAAGACCATACTTGCAATTTTTTTTAAAAGCATATTATAAAAACCTTTAATGGAAATCTAGAAGACTTATAAAATATCGATGGAGACAATCTTTTTAACAAAAATTATAAACTCAAAAGTTATAAGATTTGAATATATAAAAATATAAAGCTTATGAATAAAAAATTTTTATAAATAAAGCAAAAAAGCACATCTAAATGTCCAATATATTTATGAAAAGGATATTCAAATTCACTAGCCAGAAAAAAGAAATGAAGATAACAATGAGTAACACTTTAGAGTTATCAGTCTATCAAAAATTAAACAGAACTTACACCTGCAGACATTTAGGGATCTCACACATTGTAGGTAGAAATATGATTAACTACAGTCTTTTCGGAAAACATTTTGGGAATACTATTAAAGGTAAAATGCATATACCCTTTGATCCAGCAATCCCACACTCGAGAATAAAAAGACATAGAGTCTCTGATCCAGCAATCATATTCTTGAGAATCAGAGGAAAATCCCCATTATACAAGGACATATATAATAGGATACTACTGTAACAATGTTTATGTTAGCAAAATAATGGAAACAAATACCACTGACATGGAAATGATGGAATCAATTATGTCTAACCTATGTATAGCATTATAGCCAATGTATGATAGTACGTTTCACTACGTAGTTATCGCAAACAATGATTTAGAGCTTTATCAGTGGATGTGGAAGAGTACTTCCAGGAAATACTTTTGAGTGAGAAAAATAAGAGATACAAAAGCAAGCATCCAAAAAACCAAACAAAATTTTAAAAGCCGCACCAGAACATGTTTGTGTTTCTGTATGCTGTATCATACTATAGAAGATAAATATGCCTAGGTGTTAACAGGGGTTGGCTTTCAGGCAGCAAGAGAGGAGGAAAGTCTATGTGTAAGACATCGGCAGACCTCAATCAAAAGAGAAAGAAAAAAACTTAGAAAAAATAGGTAAATAATTATATTTGTGATCTATAAACTCAAATAAAATATGTATTTGTATGAATATATATGCAGAAGTGAAATGAAAATTAAGTTTATAAAAATGTTCAAGACATGATTGTTGAGTATCTTTCTACTTTCATCTCAATAGGAGTTTGAAGTTTTGTGGTTTAAGCTAGATTTTTTTTCCATAGAGACAAAAAGAAATCCTGCATTCTTTCTTCATCTCAGAATTAAATTTTAAATTAATTAAATTTATTATGTAAGAAAGTTATAGGATACTGACAATGGTACTGAAGGAAACATCAGAAAATCTGTCATAAAACTAAGGAATGAGAACAGGTGCATATACATCATTTGGCCATTTCCTTCAGTGCAGGTTGCTTTGGAGCTCCAGCCGACTTATTCCCCTCACAAAGAGGTAATATACATTACATATAGTGCATGAAACTGGAGAAGAATAAAGTTAAATTTAATGTTCAGTATTAAATACTAATTTCTCACATCAAAAACTAATGATGTAATGTATGGTGATTAACATAATTAAAAAAAAAGAATAAAAAAAATAAATACTAATTTCTCAATGGAAATCTAAACTCTATAAAACTCTCCATTACAAAGAAATGACTAAAACAGATTAGTTTTTTCAAATAATTTATGTCACAGAATCACAACTCCAGAAAAATAAATTCTCCTAACTTTCATCCTAAAGGGCCTGCAGGCAAGGAGAACAAGTGTCAAATTTTCATGTAATTCCCAAGCTCCAACATTAAGAGAAGTAATAAATTTCATTTGGAGAAAAACCTAAGTGGCAAAAATTTCAGTCAGCATAAATTATTCCAATGCAAGTTAAATATGCTGACATTATTCAAATTTTTAATATTAATTGTATATCTTTGCATGATTTATAAAGTTATCCAAAAAAATTTTTCATCTATTTCTAAGTGAAACCAGTATTTTCTATCAAAATGAAACAAAGTGCAAAGAATGTTGAGTTCACTTTGAACTTCAATAGTACAAATACCATAATAAGGACCCTATCTATAGTCAACATCATGAATTATGTCTTCCCTTATCATTCAGCAATGGGAAACCCTGATTTTAAGGCATATTTGTGTTCCATTTTGACTTAGAAGAAGATCAACAGGTACTGTACAAAAAATTAGAGGGAAAGCACTCTGAATCCATTAGAGCATGAAATGGAAATGAATAAGCAAATAAAAGAAACAAACAGGTGAGAAAAAAAAATAGATTTGGAGAAACTGGAATACAGTTAAGGCCAGTGAACTGTGGCAAAGTAAAGAACTTAATAAAAAAAAAAAAGAATGCTTTAAAGAAATATATTTCTGCATATATAGAGAGAAAAACAATTTAAGTCTTAGAAAGTATGGTGGGGAGAGATCATTAGAAATTTCTAACATTAAGTTAAACTAATTCTTTCAGAACAGGAATAATCATATAAAGATAAAATTTACCTTTTCAGATTCACCATTGCCCAAGGAATCCCAGTAGGTGTGTTAAAGGCAGGAAGGAGTTTCTCAGCCAGTTGAACTGCTTTAATCTTGAATATCTGAGTTCAAAACACAAAAACATTTTTTATAAAAAAAAAAAAATTATAGCCACCCATTCATAAATTATAGCCATTATCACTTGCTGATCTCTCATAGGATGCATACTACAGGGAAGAAGTACAAGGGGGAATAATGGTATCTCTTTAGTACCATGTAACATACAGCAATCAGAGAAAATGTTTGCAAACTGGATACTGAGGAAAACTACCAATGTGTAATGTCCTGAAATTATAATTACTGAAAGGAAAGGATATGGTTTTGGTGTTAATATTATCTGTATTTTCATAGAGCTACCATATGATCCAGCAATTGCACTACTGGGTATTTACCCCAAAGATACAAAAGTAGGGACCCGAAAGGCTACGTGCACCCCGATGTTTATAGCAGCAATGTCCACAATAGCCAAACTGTGGAAAGAGCCAAGATGCCCATCAACAGATGAATGGATAAAGAAGATGTGGTATATATATACAATGGAATATTATGCAGCCATCAAAAGGAATAAGATCTTGCCATTTGCAACGACGTGGATGGAACTGGAGGGTATTATGCTGAGCGAAATAAGTCAAACAGAGAAAGACATGTATCATATGACCTCACTGATATGAGGAATTCTTAATCTCAGGAAACAAACTGAGGGTTGCTGGAGTGGGGGGTGGGGTGGGAGGGATGGGGTGACTGGGTGATGGACACTGGGGAGGGTATGTGTTCTGGTAAGCGCTGTGAATTGTGCAAGACTGTTGAATCTCAGATCTGTACCTCTGAAACAAATAATGCAATATATGTTAAGAAAGAAAAAAAGAAGAAGAAGAATGTAGCAGGAGGGGAAGAATGAAGGGGGGGAAATCGGAGGGGGAGAAGAACCATGAGAGACGATGGACTCTGAAAAACAAACTGAGGGTTCTAGAGGGGAGGGGGTTGGGAGGATGGGTTAGCCTGGTGATGGGTATTGAGGAGGGCACGTTCTGCATGGAGCACTGGGTGTTATGCACAAACAATGAATCATGGAACACTATATCTAAAACTAATGATGTAATGTATGGGGATTAACATAACAATAAAAAAATTAAAAATAAATAAATAAATAAATAAATAAAAAATATTATCTGTATTTTCAAATGGCAAAAGTCTTAGAGAAAACGTCAGGTTACAAAATGTCCATACAATGGTATATAAGCTTAGTACAAATATTAAAGCAAAAACATGCAACCCAATTTGGATAAATGTCCTTGAATTACTATAAGCATGTTTATGTCTCAACATTTTCCATCAAGGTTTGTCCACATTATTAAAAAGAAAAGGTTTGAGTTCACATTCCAAGTTTACTTTGAGGGTAATAAATGCTTCACCCCTCAGTCCTAATTACTGTTATTTTGGGTACCAAAACAATAAATTGCCTATTAAGGCAGTGGTTTCCAAACTTTTAAAATCATGTACTACTACCAAAATATACATAGTAAAATTTCTAATATTCTTAGCATATCCAAATAGGCTTGTGTATCCCACTTTGGAGACTGTTGACTTAGAGGCTATACCTGAAACTGGGTCATAATATCCTATTAGGAAAAGTAGTATGATCTCCTATATGCTTCAAGCCTATCTTTTCTCAAATTGATTTCAAACTGATTGATCAGATACTTAAGCTCCCATCTTTTCACTGCAGTCAAATGTTTTTGATAAAATAGTATTAGATCCTTCAAATAAATAAGTAGTTGATGGTCTGGAATGGATCAAAAGTTCTACACTGAGGTTACATTAAACAAAGCATCCCAACATTACTGGGGGTAGAAGATATTAGAAATATGTGCAAGCTGACAAAGAAATATGATGTTAAGATGTTTTGCAAGGTTCCTTAAATGAGGCAAAACCTTTTAGCAGAACTTTTAATTAGATATTCTCCTACATCAACAATTTACCATTTCCTTGAATACCTACTTTGACACAAAAGTCTCAGTGAAAAATGTAACAATTTAAAGTTTTAATAATTTTCTCATATTCATCTCATTAATTCAGAAAAGCAAATGTAAACTGTTCTCTCCATATTAACATTTATGTTAGAAAAGCCAAGTTACATTATATAATGAACAGTAGTACTGCTTGTGTTTACCATGAAGACAAAGGGACTAAGTTCTTACCTAATATTAATATCATGGATTTATTAATCATATATTTTTATATTACATCTTTTCTACATATAAAAACTAATAGTCGAAATGGTAAAATGACTTACAAACACAAACATTTTCTAAGTAGAAAGCACTCTCATTTCACTTCCAGGAGTAAATTTCCAAAAGATATTTTCTAATTTTCACCTACTTTGTACTATTAGTAACAGATAACATATACACTAACCAGTTATAGTACACAGCTCCCCCCAACACAACACCCTAATATTAATACCACTGAGAAAAATTTCCTTTAGTGTGCTTAATTTATTCACAAATATACAAACTCTTTAATGATAAATCATAGCCCTACATAATCTATTTTCAGAAACATATTTTAGAGATAGCAGCAAGAGCTCATTTAAAACACATTATTTTTTGGCATGCAAAATCCAGAATGTATCAAAGTAAAAAAAAAAAAAAGTCTCTTTTCCAGTCCTATTCCTCAACCCCAGTTTCTTCTACAATGCAAACAGCTATCAGTTTCTTAAATATCTAGTAAATATTTTGCGTTAAATCAGTTCCATGATGTGCATGGTTCCTAGCCTTGTCACATCAAATCCTCATTTTCTGACCCTCCCAGAAATGGAAATTCTGTTACAGTTTACACACACACACACACACACACACACACACACACACAGTTTTTGTCTCTGTCTCTCAAACACGGAATAGCATTCGCTCCATTCTGAACTTGCTTCTTTCACTTTACTGTACCTTGGAGATCTTTCCAAATCAGTCTACAAAGGTCTACCACATCCTTCTCCTTAGTGGCTGCAGAATTTCTCCTTGTATGGATATACTGGAATTTATTTAGTCAGTCCCCTACGTGACAGACATATGTTTCCAAATTATATGACTATATAAGATAAATTCCAAAATGGGAACTGAAGTATCAATGGGTATATTCATTTGCAATTTGGACAGTTAATGCCATTTTGTCTTCCACGCGTTTTACTAATTTATATTCTTACTGGAATGTGTGAGTAGCCACTCCTCTGTGTTCTTGTTAACACAAAAGTTAGCAAACTTTTGATTGCTGCCAATCTCATACAGTCCTCAATTTACAATGGTCCAACTTAATGATGAACACTTTACAATTTCTCAACTTTACAATGGTGTGAAAGTGATATATATTCAGTAGAAACCAACTATAAATTTTTATCTTTTCCCAGGCAAGAGAAATGTGGTGGATACTCCCTCATGATACTGGGCATAGGCAGGGAACCACAGGTCCCAGTCAGCCATGGGATCATGAAGGTAAACATCCAATATACTTCCAACCATTCTGTACCACAAAGCCATTCTGTCTTTCACTTTCAGTATAGGATTCAATAAATTACAGGAGATATTCAGCACTATTATAAAATAGGACAACTGCAGGCTAATGGAAATGCTCTGAACACATTTAAGGTAGGCTAGGCTAAGCTATAATGCTCAGTAGATTAAGTGTATTACAAGCATTTTCAATTTACAATATTTTCAACTTTTGATGGGTTTATCAGGAGGTAACTCATTGTAAGTCAAGGAAGATCTACAGTTGAAAAAGGAGACTCCAGTGTCATTTTTATTTTCATTACTTTTATTATAAATGCAGTAGATACTCAACACTCATTCAAATCTCCTTTCAAGCACACCTTCAAACACTGCAGAGGATGGAAAACTACATAACATTTCCCAGAGTCCACTCCACCTACGGTTCAACATATGGCACAGGCATTGCCAAGCATACTTAAATACGCAGTATTTGGAAGGAAGAAGTCAGGAATCTGAGGGAGTGGCCTTGCAAACACCATGGTGGAGGTATCTGATTCTTCTGTGGTGGCTCTAATAGAAGTTCTAGTGACTGGTCCCCATCTTCAGAGAGACCATGTGTGCAATAAAGGCAATCGATTAGATACATGGTATGGCATGCCTGGGCATTTCTCCTGACTACATGGCTCCGAGATATATAACAAAAAAGCTTCATGTCATGGCCCTCCCCAAGATTCAGTTAACTAGTCAGTACCCTGTAATAAACCACAAGGTAAAACAGATTCTGCCAATTTTACTATGATTCTTGATGGATAAGATGATGAGAGCAACTCAATTATTCATGTTTAAGAGGCTCAATAGTATTAAGACTTCTACAACATTTCAGTTATTTACAGAAAAAACTTTTATGTGTTCAACATCCATTATGTGAAATCTTCCAGTTATTTTTACCAGAAAAAAATGGTAGATGATGGAACTATGCTAAAACTGGTTCTAGGTTTAAAAGAATTAGGACTGGAAGAATTATTCCTAGGTGTGGAAGAACTGGAAGAAATGGGGTTAAACGGATACAATGCGGCAAAATTACAAAAAGCTTTAAAATAAAAGCGATGAAACTTAAAGTAACATAACTGAAAACACAGAGAACCACTGTAGATTCGTGAGGAGGAATATTAGAATCCACGGGTGCTAGCAAAGGAAACAGTCAACAAAACCAAAAGACAACCAACAGAATGGGAGAAGATATTTGCAAATGACATATCAGATAAAGGGCTAGTATCCAAAACCTATCCAAAACTGACTTATCAAACTCAACACCCAAAGAACAAATAATCCAATCAAGAAATGGGCAGAAGACATCAACAGATATTTCTCCAAAGACATACAAATGGCCAACAGACACATGAAAAATGATCACTCAGCATCAGGGAAATACAAAGCAAAACCACAATGAGATACCACTTCACACCAGTCAGACTGGCTAAAATTAACAAGTCAGGAAATGACTTGGTGAGGATGTGGAGAAAGGGGAATGCTGTAACACTGCTGGTGGGAATGCAAGCTGGTGCAGCCACTCTGGAAAACAGCATGGAGGTTCCTCAAGAAATTGAAAATAGAGCTACCCTACAACCCAGCAATTCCACTACTGGGTATTTACCCCAAAGATACAAATGCAGTGATTCGAAGGGGCACCTGCACCCAATGTTTGTAGCACCAATGTCCACAATAGCCAAACTATGGAAAGAGCCCAGATGTTCATCGACAGATCAATGTATAAAGAAGATGTGGTATACAGGGGTGCCTGGGTGGCTCAGTCGTTAAGCGTCTGCCTTTGGCTCAGGTCATGATCCCAGCATCGTGGGATCGAGCCCCACATCAGGCTACCTGCTCGGTGGGAAGCCTGCTTCTCCCTCTCCCACTCCCCCTGCTTGTGTTCCCTCTCTCGCTGTGTCACTCTCTGTCAAATAAATAAATACAATCTTTAAAAAAAAAAAAAAAGGTGTGGTACACACACACACATATACACACAATGGAATATTACACAGCCATCAAAAAAATGAAATCTTGCCAGTTGCAATGACATGGATGGAACTAGAGGGTATTATATTAAGCGAAATAAGTCAATCAGAGATAGACAATTATCATATGATCTCACTCATGTGGAATTTAAGAAACAAAACAGAGGATCATAAGGAAAGAGAGGAAAAAATAAAACAAAATGAAATCCCAGAGAGGGAGACAAACCATAACAGACTCCTAATCATAGGAAACAAACTGAGGGTTGCTGGAGGGAAGGGAGGTGGGTAGAGGGGAAGGGGGAACTGGGTGATGGCCATTAAGGAGGGCATGTGATGTAATGAGCACTGCATATAAGACTGATGAATCACTGACCTCTACATCTGAAACCAGTGATACAGTATATGTTAATTAACTGAATTTAAATTTAAAAAAAAGAATCCATGGGTGCTTTTGTTTTCTTTATTGAATTAAATTACTAATGTAATACTCTTGCAGCCTGTTTTCAACCTAGCAGAGTTAGAATGTCGAAGTGAAGAGTTCAGAATGCTCAAATGACTCCCCATCTCATTCAGAGTAAAAGTCCTTTAAGAGGCTATGTATCTTTATAAGCAATGAACCTCTAGGACCTCTATGCCTCACTCTCTCCTTTCTTTCCCTTCCAGCAACCTACTTCAGCCCTACTAACCATTTTTGTTGTTTTCTAAGAATGCCAGTTATGCTTTTGCTTCAGTGTCCTTTCATTTGCAGTTCCTTTCTTAAAAGAGGCTCTCTCTTCTCCTTCAGGAGAAGCCATTCTCGTGGCTCTCTCTTAATCTCCTTCAGGTCTTTATACAAATGTAAACCTCGCACATACTCCTTGACCATCTTTTGAAATTAAAACCTCTTTATCCCCTTCCATGTTCTACTTCTCTCCTTAGTGCTTCTCAATAACAGTGAGTGTACGTGTATGTATACGTGTGTAAACACACATGTGCTCTCACATATCTACCCCGTTTGTTGCCTGTTGAATACCTGAGATTTATAATAAACAAGTAACTATCTTCTTTCTCTTCCATACCAACCCCATATCCCCAAAATGTCTGACGTTAACATGCAAAGGTTTTAAGACCTTCTTAAGATATTCTACAGAAATGTTGGGATGATGACAATGATAATGACACACACATATATTAACCCATTTAATTCTCACAACAACCCAATGAGATAAATACTGTTACTCCCATTTTACAGAGTAGGAAACTGAGGTTTAAAACAAGTAAGTTAATTTGACTGGTCATACAACCAGTCAATGGTAAGGCTGAATTTAAACCTAGGCAGGGGTGCTCCAGAGTCCATGTTCTTGCTTGACAATTTCACTAATTAGATAAAGATACAGATATCTAGATTACTGACATCTTGATATAGACACAAATGTAGACAAAGACATTCCTACACCTTGCATTATTTAATCTTACTTTTTGTAGTCAACAATTAAATTCCTCAAGGTATTTGACTAATTCATTGCACATATCTTTGTCCTGTATCTTACATCCTCCCTTTTGAATGATAGTTTGGCTAATATAAAAATCTGAGTTGGCAGTTATTTCATCTTAGCGATCTAAAGATAGCACTCCAGAGTCTTCGGGCGCCTATTGCTACTGAGCACTCTGCTGTCAGCTGTTATCCTTCTGTAAGTAATCAGCCCTTTCTCTTTAGTAGCTTTTAATATTTCCTCCTTATTCTTGATATCTTTTCAAATTTTGATTCTCTATCATTTATTCCATTAAACTCGTCTAAAACTCCTACTAAACATTCTTTGAAACCTCTCACTACTTTATATCTCAACTCTTTTTCTTAATTTCTCTCTTTGACTCTCTGTATTGCATTCTGGATGATTCTTCATCATCACCATGAACATCCTTAAAGGCTAGACAGGTGTTCCTCAGGATCAAGTGCAAGTTACTACAAAAATGCAGGTTAACAAAGAGGTAGAAACATATTCACACACACCTCTCCCTCAAAATGAGCCTGCAAACAATATTCTCAAACCCATAATGAAATCTAAGATTTATTCTATTTACAAGCTAACAAGTTAGCATACCACATTTTCATGAATATCCACAGAGTCATAAATATCTCTGACTACTGGGTCAGAGACCAGAGGACTGTATTATTCACGGCAAAGTATCAGCCAAAGATTTGAGTTAATCTACACTGCCTGTACCTGCCCCACCCTCACCCCCACCTAAATCTCGGAGGGATGATCCAAAGAGTCCGTGGCGGATTCCTGCACACATGGTGGGTTGTGTTGCAGAAATGAACACTGAGCTTGGAGAATCTCTTTTACAGTAAGTGAAAGCAAGCTGATTTGATGACCTTAATTCATCCCTGCAAGTATAACCCTAACGACCTGGGTAAAGAGCAGTCAAGGCCTTGTATCCTTGGTATTCCTGGCAAAAGTGTGCAGGGATGCTCAGGCACTATGGTGTTTTGCTTTCCTAACCCTCACGTCAGCAGCAGCACTGCCTTCCTGTAGCAGCAGCTTAATCCACTTTTTCCGATGCTAGCAAAACCAGCTTCATGACCCTCAACCCTCACTGGAAAGACAGCAGCAAGAGCACCAACATGACAGCACACTTTCATCAGAGGTCTGAATTTCAGTTCTGCTTAGTCCTTCCTCTTACGGTTTCTAACCTTTAGCCTCAGTCCCGGTTGCTTCCTGTAAGAGCCACCTCCATGATACTTTAGAATATTCTTTTTAATCTAGCACTTACCTAGGTGACTTTGTGCCTAGTTAATGATCTGTACATTAATTTCTCTCTGTTCAAATATTGGCATGGTTTGTCTCTTAACTGGATCCTGATTGATAAATAAATAATTCATACTTTGTTATATATTTTAAAATGAGGAAAGTGAAAATTTCTAAAATCATACACACTTCCTGTATTCTGAACCAAACACTCTTAATATTTTGATATATTTCCATCCTTTTTTGTTGTAAGGACATACAATTGCTAAGTAGATTTTTATTCTATCTTTTCCTGCTACTAACATAATAACACAAGTATCTTTCCAATTTTTACAAAACTGTCCAATTTACTGTATCCATTTACTCTCCTCCCACTCACTCCTCATCCTATTCCAACATGGCTTCTGTCCCCATCATTTCATTGAACTGGATCTTGCTAATTAGTCACACATTTGAGCACAGATCATTATTGACCAGTTCCTTTTTTTTTTTTATTATGTTATGTTAATCACCATACATTACATCATTAGTTTTTGATGTAGGTTCCATGATTCATTGTTTGCGTATAACACCCAGTGCTCCATGCAGTACGTGCCCTCTTTAATACCCATCACCAGGCTAACCCATTCCCCCACTCCCCTCCCCTCTAGAACCCTCAGTTTGTTTCTCAGAGTCCATAGTCTCTCATGGTTCATCTCCCCCTCCGATTTCCCCCCCTTCATTTTCCCCTTCCTGCTATCTTTTTTTTTTTTTAACATATAATGTATTATTTGGTTCAGAGGTACAGATCTGTGATTCAACAGTCTTACACAACTCACAGTGCTCACCATAGCACATACCCTCCCCAATGTCTATCACCCAGCAACCCTATCCCTCCCACCCCCCACCACTCCAGCAATCGAACAGTTCCTTCTTAAAATACTTTCTTCCCTTGTGTTCAGTAACCCCACAATCTCCCTACCTCCTTCACTGACTCATCCTCCTCATATCTGACCTTTGATGCTGTGTTCCTCCAGGCTTGATTCCTATCTCTTCCTATCTTCCTATCCTAAACTGTCCCCGAGCAACTTCACGTGTGCTTGCTTTCAGTTATCAGGTACAGAGCAGCTGACTCCCACGTTTATATTTCTCATCAAGACTTCTAAAATAAGCACCAGCTCCATTACATCTGTTTACTACCTATTTCCACATAAATATAGCAAAACCCCCTCAAACTCAAAACACTTAAAATGAATTGATGATCTTCCACTTCCAATTTAATGTTCTTAAAGTGCGTAATTTCTAAAAACTGTCTCGCCATCAGTACCAAAACCCTGAAACTGGAGACAGGACCAACTCCTCCTTCTGCCTCATCACCCCTTCCAAAGTATCACACAATCCTTTGGAATCTACCTCCCAAATCCCTTGAAATCATTTAATCTCTCATCTCTACAACCCATCTGCGTCCAAGCTGCCATTATTTCTTGCCCCAAATACTGCAATGGCTAACTAACTAGATGAATAGAATACATACACACACACACAGGCAGGCACACACACACACACATCCCACACTACAACTATTAGTCTATAACTTGCTTTTGTCATTGAATATGTCAAGCATATTTTTCCTAGATAAAATATATCAAACTTATGTTCACAGTTGTATAAGTGAGAGATGTATTAATTTATTCAAACATTCCACTCTAGATGAATTCACGTCTTTTCAAACATTGGCCACTAAAAACACTATTGCAATAAAATATACTTCTAAATATTTCTTATGTATCCACATTGTTACTTTTAGATAATATATCCCTAGAGGCAGGTTACCGGGTCAAGGAGAATTTTATATTTTAAATGTTTACTTGACACCACCAAATTATTTTCCAAAAAGTTGTATCATTTGTATTCCCTCCAATAGCTTATCACACATTTTTTAAAATTTAAACTATACATTTAATTACATCCTATTTAAAGTGAGGGCATTTTACTGTATGTAAATTAGCCTTAGCAGAATTGCTTAAAATAAACAAAATAATCTTTGAGCTGAGCCCTGAAGTTCTTTATTAGACAGAGAATGTGGAAGGGTTAGTCTAGTTTAGGCAGAAAATTATGGTAGAGGTCTATAAACACATAGGAAATAAAACAATGTGGTCTAAATACAGTTTCATGTATGCAGAATTTTGAGCTTCTCCTCTGTGGATCCCTCCTATCCTGGATTTTACTCCTAATTTCTAGCTCCTGTGGTAGCTCCAAACTCTGCCTTCTGATCTGACAAACCAATAATCACAACCATAAATGTCAACTATGACTGGTACTGGCTATAACTTTAAACATGTAAGAATGTGTACAGATGTATAGACGAACTCACACATTTAGGAGGAAAATGTTGGAGAGTGTATTTAAAAATGTTATCTGAGTCAGTAAAGCTTAGTGGACTGTTTTGCCCAATTACCAGCACATCTACAGAGAACGAAGAGCTCAAATTTTCAATGGAAATAGCAATTTATGGAGCAATATCAGGTTTTCCAAAAACAAAATGAGAATTAGTGCAGTAAGGACAATAATGACTAATATTTAAACCAGGAAATATCTGGGTCAAAAAAGACTATTCTATTTGTCTTAGAAAATATCCCTAAAGTTATTCAGAAACAATCTTACACTACAGGCAACAGAGTACATTTGTGCTTAGTAAAGAAAGATTTTGTTCTTGTTGCTTTTACTTTTTTTTTATTATCTATAAAACATGTATTAAACTCCACATAACCATTTCTCTATTTTATCTGACAGATTTCAGATGTAGTTATCCACAAAAATTATGTTATTATCTTACTAAGGAAGGGATACCACTTTGATAACCATTAAAAAAAATGAGACAATCCTATAAAAGAAATGCCATATATTAGAGGATAACATCAAGTAAACATAATAAATCATCAAGATTTTTTTAACTTGTGAATATTTAATATAAATAGCTTTGTTCTGAGAAAATAAAATGATAAAGTTTCACATTTATTATATTAATAAATCAATAGGCGAGAGGAACACTTTGTTAGGATGGCATGTAACCCTCATTTGGTTTCCTGTACCAGAAAACAGAATGCATGTAAAATGTTCTTTATTCTATTTACATACTACCTTAATATAAGAAAGGCACTCTGCCAAGTTATAAATTAGAGTTAATTTCCTGGCTTATGTGAGATGTAGGAATTTACTGTATATCCTGTATTATAATAATGTCATATTCAAATTATTTTTCTATGCTTAATTTATTTTTAGCAGATCTGAGATTTATTGTTGGTTTCCCAGAATAGATATGGATCACATATGTCAAATGATCAAGAAGAAAAGTAAAAAAGTCAGAATTCCACTGTATGAGAAAGTCAGAAAAGTAAAACATGTTCTCTTTACACTTCTTACCTGAGTAGACTAAATCCTAAGAAATTAATTTATGATGTCTCCTTTTAAATAAGTAAAAGGAAAATGAAATAGGATGAAACCAGACAGGGAGACAAACCATAAGAGACTCAATCTTAGGAAACAAACTGAGGGTTGCTGGAGGGAAGGGGGTGGGGAGGATGGAGTAACTGGGTAATGGACATCGGGGAGGGTATGTGTTGTAATGAGCACTGGGTATTATATAAGACTGACGAATCACAGACCTGTACCCCTGAAACAAATAATACATTATATGTTAATTAATTGAATTTAAATTAAAAAGAAGTAAGTAAAGGGATTCCCCACCCATTAGAAACATAGAATATTTACCACATCGGAAAAAGTCAGAAGAGGAAGAAAGGTAAAGTAATATCTGTTGAGTCAGGTACTATGTTAGGCACTTTCACATAACTTAATCCTTACAACAACTCTCAAGTGAACTCTCTGACATTTTCATAGATGAAGAAACTTAAGTTATAGAGGTATACAGCTTGCCCAATATCATTATGAAAAGGAGGCAGAGTAGGAACCCGAGCCTCCAAACTCCAAAGCATATGTGATTCCCTCCACTTCAAAATGTTTATTCTTGAAGTATGATGCATAAAAACAGCAAAAATGGAAATACTGGTAACATTATATACTTTTTCAGCATTTTAATGTTTTCCTTAGACAGTAACAACCAAAATTTCAACATTCTGTTTCAACCTTCAGATAGGGAGTCTAATATGAAACAGCCAAGGCTGACACTTTTCTTTCATAAGCTGTTCATAATTAATTTTGAATCATATGCCTTTTGGTATGAAAACTAATCAAGTTTGTCACTACACCCCAAAAATTAAGTACTTCCTCTACATAGTCAGATAAGCATGAAAGTATGAAAAAAAAAAAATGCTTTCCTTTATCAAGGACATCTTATAATGTGTAATCTGGAAATAAATCTGAAACTGAAGGTATCAAAATAGTTCCATTTCCTTCCCCCTCTCATTATTTAATATTTCAATCCAGAAGCTCCTGAAGTCAGGGGTCTGTGCCCAGACGGTATGCCTAGGGTGGGCAGCACTGTCTGGAGACAGCCTAAGACCAACATGAGGAAAGTGAAGCCAGCCAAGCAAAGGGGAGTAACTCCCAGAGGGGTCCATGTGAGGAAGATGCACTGAACAAGGCAGCAGCCTGGTGAGGGCAGGAAAGTGGTTTCATACAGTAGGACTAAGCAAGTAGGTAAATATATGAGGAATAACAGTGGACAGATTTCACACTATCAGAAAAGAGAATGAGAAATGCAGAAAGCCAGAATAACCCTTATGGTATTGGGCTGAAATGAGAGCTGTTAGTACAAATTCAAGGCTGCCAATATTTAGAGATCAAAACAGAAAAGAGTATGGACATAAAGGTTAGGAAGAGTAACAACAGTCCATGCCTGGGGGGAGGCAAGGTATGGGTGGAGAGAGACCCTCTCTGAGGAGCAGGCATACAGGAAATGCCTGAAGTGGAGGGAAGAGCTAGAATGTTAAGAAAAACTTGCCTGCCAGGTGCACTCTAATTACAAGGTAATGTTAGAAGAATTTGAAACTACTGGCACATCGTGGGTAATCTCAGCAGTAAAAAACCAAAATGTGGTTCAACTCCAGACTAAACTGACTGAACCCCTGATGCTAACAGCACAGACATAAACAGTATCAACCTGTCTTTACTGTCCCATACTTGATATTTGGCATTCAGTCAAAAATTATGAAATACCTAAGAAGGCAAAAAAAACACAAAAAAACAAAAAAAAAAACCCCACTTTCTAGAAACAAAAAGCAAGTGACGAACCAAGCTCGATGAGGTTAAAACAATCTGAGAATTTAAAATGACTTTGATCACCACGTTAAAAGACCTAGTTAGTGGATAAAGTGGAAAACATGAAGACAATGAGGAACTGTAGCAAAGAAATAGAAATTATAAAAGTCAAATGAAATACCAGAAATAATTTTTCAGAAATCAAAGTAACAGAGATAGAGAAAGCTGTCAACAGGCTTAATTAAAAGTAGATTCAATGGAGCCAACAACAAAAAAAAAAATCAGTGAACTTGAAGACAGGTCTATAAAAATTACCCAAACTGAAGCACAAGGAATAAAAAGCAGTGGGGGGGATAAAAAAGAATAGTGAATTCAAGAGCTAAGAGACAATTTCAAACAGTCTAATGTATATGTAACTGGAATTCCAGAAGGAGAAGAGGCAGAAAAAATATTTTAAAAGGTAAGAACTTTTCAAATATGAAGTTACCAAACCATACACCTAAGAAGCTCAGAGAACCTCAAGCAAGATAAGTTCTACTCGCCCCTCCAAAAGCAAAAAAGTAAAACCACTCAGATTCTTCATATGAAATAAAATATGAACAGATTATCTTAAAGACAGCCAAAGGAGGGTGAAAGACACATTACATATAGAAGAACAAAGAGTTAAAGCACACTTCTCAAACTATGCAAACGTTAAGCTAATGCAGTAACCTCTTTAAAGCGTTAAAAGGAAAAATACACACAAAGAAATTATTTTTCAAAACTGAAGAAGAAACAGTTTCAGACCAACAGAAACTGAGAGACTCTACCACCAGGAGACCTACACTATACAAAAAGTTAAAGGGAGCTCTTCACACAAAAGGAATAGATACCAGACAGAAACCTGAACCAACATAGAAAAATGACCAACAAAAATGACTGAAAGATAAAAAGGCATATTTTTTTCTTATTTTGAATAGCTCTAAATAATAACTGACCACCTAAAGCAAAAATTAGTAGCGATGTCCTATGGGTTTATAGTGTAAAAAATGTACAGTAACAAAAAACAGCATAAAAGAAGAATAACAAGAATTAAGAAGATACAGTTGTAAAGTTTTCACAGTATAAGTGAAACAGCATAATACTGACTGAAGGTAGGACCAGGATGAATTAAAGATATACAGTAAACAAAAAGGGCAACCACTAAAAAAAAGAAAAAAAAATATTGAGAATAATAAGTTGTCATGGAGATAAAACAATCACAAAAAATAATATAAAATTAGGCAGAAAAAAAGAAGAGGAATGAGGAACAGATGGGACAAATAGAAAATAACAATGCAGTAGATTTAATGAACTGTATCAATAGTTAAACTGAATGTAAAGGGTTTAAACACACAAATTAAAAACAGATTGTCAAGCTTTCTTCGGGAAAACCAACTTTAAATATAAAAACATATAGGTTAAAAGATATACCATGCAAACACTACATAAAAGAAAGCCAGAGTGACTATGTCAGTATCACACAAACTAGATTTAAGAACAGAGAATGTGAGGGCACCTGGGCGGCTCAGTTGGTTAAGTGTCTGACTTCAGTTAAGAATGTGCCTTTCACTCAGGTCATGATCTCAGGGTCCTGGGATTGAGCCCCGTGTCAGGCTCCCTGCTGAGCAGGGAGTCTGCTTCACCTTCTCCCTCTGCCTCTCCCCTTTGCCCCTGCTCGTGCAGGCGCACACACGTGCTCTCTCTCTCTCTCAAATAAATAAAATCTTAGAAGAAAAATACAAAAAAAGAACAGAGAATGTGACCAAGGATAAAGAGGAAAAATTGTAAAACAATAAAAGGATCAACCAAGAAGACCTAACAATCCTAAGTGTGTACGTACCTAAGAATAGGCCTCCAAAATACAGACTCCTCACCTAGTATTTGACAGACCAAACAGACACAAAATTAGTAAAATTACATAAGATCTGAGCAACACTATTATCTACTTTGACTTAATTGATGTTTTAACAAAACCACAGCAGAATACACATTCTTTTCAAGTACACATTCTTTTTAAAATAGACCATATTCTGACCCATAAAACAAACCTCAACAAATTCAGTAGAACTGTTCTCTATTCACTGCCTACCAAAAACTTAAACTAGAAATAAGAGAAAGATATGTGGAAAACCCTGAAATATTTGAAAATTTAAAAATATATTTCTGGGGCACCTGGGTGGCTCAGTCAGTTAAACATCTGACTCTTGATTTCAGCTCAGGTCTTGATCTCAGGGTTGTGAGTTCAAGCCCCACATTGGGTGTGAAGCCTACTTGAAAAAAAAATAGATACATACATACATACATATAAAAATACATATACTTCTTTCTTTTTTTTTTTAAAGATTTTATTTATTTGCCAGAGAGAGAGAGAGTGAGCACAAGCAGGGGGAGTAGCAAGCAGAGGGAGAGGGAGAAGCAGGCTCCTGCCAAGCAGAGAGCCCGATCCGGGTCTTGATCCCAGGACCCCGGGATCATGACCCGAGCCGAAGGCAGACACCCAACCGAGCCACCCAGGTGCCCCAAAAATACATATACTTCTAAACAACTCAGGAATCAAAGAGAAAGAAAAGATTAGAAAATATTTTGAATTAAAGGAAAATGAAAATATATCAAAATTCATAGGATGTAGCTAAAGAAGGGCCAAGAAGCAAATTTATGGCACTGTTCTTTTTTAAAAGAAAGGTGTCATATTGATGATCTAAGCTCCACACCTAAGAAACAAGGGAAAAAAAAAAAAAAAGGAGCAAACAGAAGTATAAAAGGAGAAATGAAACTGAATGCACAAATATAGAGAAAAATCAATAAAACCAAAAACAAGTTATCTGAAAAAAACAAAAATACCAATACACCTGTATTGTATCCAGACTGACAAAAAAAGAGAAGACAAAATAGAGCACATTACTAACGATCCTACAGATATGAAAAGGATAAGGGAATATTACAAACACCTTTATGTCAACAGTTTACACAACTTAGAGGAAATAGGCAAATCCCCAGAAATACACAAACTACAAAAACTACAAAAGCCACTCAAGAAGAAATAAACTGAACAGTACTATATCTACCAAAAAAATTAAATAGTTTTAAAACTTAGGTGAAAAAAACAGAAACAAAAAGCTCCACAACCACATGGCTTCAGAAGGATATTCTACCAAACAATTAAAGAAGAAATAATACCAATTATACAAAAACTTCCCCAGTGAAAGGAAAAAAAAAAAAAGAAGAGGAAAGAAACACTTCCAGCTCATATTATGAGGTCGGCATTACTCTTATATAAAACACACACAAAGACATTAAAACTACATATAGATCAATATGCCACATGAATATAAATGCAAAAAATTCTCAACAATGTATTTTCAAATCAATCCTAGCAGTATATAAAAAGGATAATGTCCCATGATCAAATGGGTTTCTTCCTGAAAATGCAAGGTTGGTCTGACATTCAAAATTCAACCAATATAATCTGCAAATCAACAGATAAAGAAAAAAAATCATATATAATCATCTTATTGAATACCACAAAAACATCTGACAACATTCAACATCCATCCACAATAAATAAAAAATCTGAGCAAACTAGGAATGGAAAGGGGCTTCTTCAAGACGATAAAGGCATCTACAAAAAACCTATGGCTAACAGGGTGCCTGGGTGGCTCAGTGGATTAAGTTTCAGACTCTTGATTTCAGCTCAGGTCATGACCTCAGGGTGGTAAGATCGAACCCTGCGTCAGCCTCATGCTGGGCGTGAAGCCTGCTTAAGATTCTCTCTCTCCCTTTCCCTCACCACCATCTTCTGTCAAAAAAAAAAAAAAAAAAAGAACAAGAACAAAAAACCTATGACTAACATTTACATGTAATGGTGAAAGACTAAATGTTCTTCCTGTAAGATCAGGAAACAGACAAGGATGTAAGGCAAGACAAAGTGATAAAAGAGCTACACAGATAAAACTGTTCTCTATACAGAGAAATGAAACTATTCACTGATGACATGATCGTTTACCAAAAAAATCCCAAAAAAGCAACTAGAATTAGTGAATTTAGAAAAATCTCAGAGTACAAAGGTCAATATAAAAATCCACTGTATATTGCATAATATGAATGCTGTTCTTAGTACCACTGAACTATAATGGTAAATGAAAAATTTTGTTATGTTTTATAATATTTTTAAAAATGACAGCATCAGGAAGTTATTCAGTGATAAACAAGATGTCCTAAGCCAGCTGAAAATTTAAGTCTTTATTAAAACTTTCTTTTAAATCAACTGTATTTATAAATACTAGCAATAAACAACTAGAAATTGAAATAAAAAATACAGTACCATTTATAATAGGGCCAAAAAATATAAAATATGTATAAATCTACCAAAATATATAAAATATCTATATGCTAAAAACTAGAAACACCAAGGAAGAAAATTAAAGAAGGACTAAATAAATGGATAGATATGTCATGTTCACGGTTTGGAAGACTCCGTATTTGTTAAGATACCAATTTTCTCTAAACTCATTTATAGACTCAAGGTAATCCCAATCAAAATTCCAGTGGAATATTCTGTAGAGATCAACAAACTGATTCTAAAATAGAAAATAAAGTAAATGGAATAGCCAAGACAATTTTGAAAAGGAACCAAGTCGGAAGACTCACACAACCTGACTTCAAGACTTTCCATAAAGCCACAATGAATGCAGTGTAGTTCACACAGTGTGGCAAAAGGACAGACACAAACAGCAAGAGCACAGAGAGTGCAGAGGTCGACTCACACATACATGGTCAATTGATTTCAACAAAAGTGCAAAGTCAATTAAACAGAGAAAGGCAAGTCTTTTCAACAAATGTTGCTAGAATTTTTGAATATCCAGAAGGAAAGAAAGCTCAACCTATACCTCACAGCATATATAGACTTTAACTCAAAATGAATTACAGACTTACAAGTAAAAGTAAAACCTTAATATTTTTAGAAGAAAACGTAAGAGAAAATCTTTGTGACCTTGGATTAGGCAAACATTTCTTAAATACTAACAACATAGAAATCCATCTTTACAACACATAAAACAAAAGATGAATTTTCTTAAATTTACAAAGAGCTCTTATAATCATTTAGGCCAACAAACCAATTAAATATAGAAGCTCCTCAGGAAACAAAATAGAAATGACTTATAACCTCTTCCTTTAGTTTCTCTTTCTCCCACTCTCCAAACCTATCCTTTAAACCCACCTGAGTAGTAAAAAGGAATTTCCCACACCCACTTCCCCATCACAGCAGGTCTCAAATCAATCTGTGTGTATTACATACACCAAGACTTCCAGAAAGGAGAACTCAGAGTTGTTGCTGTGTTGGTTTTCTAAATTTATAGCAAAAAATCTCATTCGATTTCCAAACAGGCAGTTTTAATAATTAATTTTTGGTCTTTGGAAGATCCATATTCATTCTTCCTGATTTATTCCGTAATTCTGATCTTATTAATCACCCCCCACCTTGTTTCGATTATGTAGTTTAATTGCAGTGGCAAAACCCTGGAGGACAGCTCCTGCAAAGGAGAAGTGGTATATACAGAGACAGGATTTGTGATGAATTTATGTTTTTCTAAAATTCTCAAAATGGAAAAAGTTCTACCAAGTTCTACCAAGGACAGTTCTACCTGAAGCATCCAGTTCTCTCAGCAAACCTTTACATGAGTCCAATATTAGACAATTAAGAAAAATGATATGTTGTTAGGGAAATCTTTCATTTTATTAAAGTCCATTCAGAGCCCCTTGCCCCCAAACAATGTTTCACTTTAGTGGCTCACCTCTTCTCCTGAAAGGTAATAAGCTGCAAGCAGGCCTCCAATAAATCGAATGTTGACTTCAAACACAGACACCTCTGAATTCTGTGAAGACATGTTGAAAATATTCATATATACATAAAACTTCCGAGTTTTCCAAATATTTTCAGTACTTCATATGTTTCTCACAAAAACCCTGCAGAGAATGCTTTTTCCATTTTCCATACCTTCGTTTCTCATGTAACTGCAATGTCACTTTCAATTTATTAATGTTACTCAAACTCTTCTATTACTGCCACCACAACTTCCTATTAGCCAAAATCATTTTTATGTATTTACCTATTATTGTGAAATTATCAACATATTTGATGCTCTTGACTATTCTCTCTTCATGCAAGCCTCCACTTCTTGAATTCTGGAATAGTGGTATCTCCACTGGGTCCATTTCCTTCTGTTCTAGTTACTACAGCATACTGTCCCATTTTTATTATATTTCTCATGAATTTTAAATATTTTTCCTCATATATATAAAAACTTAATAAATGTTAAAAGAGGGACCAAAAAATGATAGGATGATGGATTATTCAATTAATAATGTTGAGAAAACTGACTCCCAGGTTAGAAATTAATTTGGATACTCATTTCAGATACCTCTCTCTCTCAAAATGAAATCCAAATAATTTAGAAATAAATGTAGAAAAAATTAGAATAAAAAAGTAGAAGAAAATGTGACAACATACAAATTTCCTTGACAAAGAAGGTACTTTGTAAGCATAAAATCAACTGTACTGACAACAAATGATGATAGAAAGACTTGAGTTTCCCCAAAATGAGAATGACCTATAAGGAAAAGCAATTATGAACAAAATTAAAAGGCAAACAAACAAACAAAAAAACAGAAGGAAATTTGGCACAAATATAGCAGTATTAATAACCTTAGCATATAAAGTCTGTATGTTTGTATTTAGATACAGATATAGATATTGCTGAGAAAAATTCTAATACATGGAAAGAAAAGAAGTGGCAGAGAACATGACCAAAGAATCCACAGGATATACACATTGACTAGTATAAAGATAACGTCCATAACTAATTTTTTAACAAAACTTAAAAGGAAATATATATTATCCTGAAGTGTTTCTAATATTCATAGGCAGAACACACAATTTGCTAACACAAGTATGTATCTCTGATACGGAATTTTTTTAAATTTAAATTCAATTAGCCAACATACAGTACATCCTTAGTTTCAGATGTAGTGTTCAATACTTTATCAGTCGCGTATAACACCCAGTGCTCATCACGTCACGTGCCCTTCTTATTGCCCATCACCCAGTTACCCCATCCCCCCACTTACCTCCCCTCCAGCAACCCTCAGTTAAGAGTCTCTCATGGTTTATCTCCCTCTCTGATTACTTCCTGCAATTTTTTAATAACATATCTATCATCCCATTCCATCCACGACAGGAATATGCTTTATATTACTTCATATATTCCCAATATAGACCATACTGCAGGGCACACAGCAGACATCACTAAATACAGAGAAGCAGAGAAAGAGGGAGGGAGGGCAGGCCTCTATCACTCACCGAAACAATAACCTTCTAATCAGTTTCCCTGATTTCAGCCTTCCTCTCCTCCTTACATTCCATTTATTCAGCACCCTGTAGGTACAGTGAACCTCATACATTTTAAGTCAGGTTGGGTTACTGTTGTGTGCAAACTTTTACAATGACTGCTGGTTACATTCAGAGCAAAATAACTGTAAGACCCAACATACGCTGATTCCCCACTAGCTGTATGACATCATCTCCTACCAATAGGAGTCCTCCTGACTCACTTTATTACCAAATGGGTCTACTTGCTGTTCTAGAATTACCGAACTCATCATTCCTGTATGTCAGTCTTACCCTCTACCTACAGGTCTCTGAATAGGAAGCTTATCCAAACACATCGTACAAAATACTCTAATCTTTCTTAACCTGCATATTTCCCCAATTAACACATCACCATCTGATTATATATAATTCTTTATTTGTAAAATTCAGAACTTCCCTCAGAAGAGAGACAGATAAGAGTTCTAGAAGGATAGAAGGGACAAAACAGAAGACAGGCATTATACAAAGGAGTGGTGACTACGAATCTTCCAAAATTGATAAAAACATAAGTTCTCAGACTGATGGTACATTACGAGTCCTTTAAAGAATAATCCACACATGGCGACATGGTAATGGAAATATAGAACACAGGGCAAAAAAGATTAAAACAAGGGGAAAACAAGACAGATTACCTGTGAAAAATTAGACTGATAGCATACTTTCCAACAATATAACAGAAACAGGAAGACAGTGGAACTGTACCTTTCATAGCTTAAGAGAAAATAATCAACCTCCAATACTATACTCAACTATAATATCCAGTATGAGAGAGCCTTATATCCACATGGCTTCCACTGGGTCTCTTCTCAGAAATGTCACCGTGACAAAGAGTCCTTCACTAGCCACCCCATGTAAGATGGCAACCCCATACTTGCTCCAATCCTACTTGCTCTCCTTTACTGTTCTCCACAGCATTTATCACCACCTGATATACTATATGTGACTTGAAGATTTCTTTACTGTTTTTCTCCCAAAACTGGAGTACAAACTCAAGAAGAAATAAGACTGTTTTGCTCTTTACTGTATCCACAGAAGCCAGAACAGTGCCTGTCCCAGAGAAGGCATTCAATAAATTTATTTATTTATTCCTTCATTCAGTCAGTCCTCCATTCATTCATTAATTTGGAAGTTTCAAATACAAGTTGGAACCAGCTAGACAACAATTACACATAAGACAAGAGGGAGATGAGCTAAATTAAAGCATTCTAAGAGACTTATGTTCTTCAGAAGGAGGAAAAAGAAACTGATTTTAAACTTAAATAGTATACATACAAAATTTTAAGGACAACCCCAGAATGAATGGAAATGACAAGTATAAATGTCAATGAAGCAGAGGGAAAAAGAGATATAAAGTAACTTAACCTAAAATAAGGGAAGCAGCAAATAAAAACAATGAAAAGTACAACAATAATATAGGTTGAAAAACAAAGATGGAAGACCCAACTCCAAATACATGTTATCACAATAAATGTAAATATTCCAAACTTGACAGTTAAAAGACTCCAAGACTGGATAAAAATAACAAAATCCAAATACACACTTCATGCAAAATATACAGTGAAAACACATGACACAGAAAGATTAAAAGTAAAGGGATGGTGAATGATTGTGCTGATTATTAAGCTTTCTTTCCTCAGGTTCACATCTATCCTTCTAGAGCCTACTTGGTATGCTGGAATTGGAACTCTGCAAATATATGTCTCATTAGCCAGCTGGCTCCCTTATGAGCCATGCCAACAGGAAGTTTTACAAAGATAATACAAGGCTGGAAGAAGGAGAAAGGACTGATTCCTTCCAATTTACTTCTGGTTTCTGACCATGTCAAAGCAGCCATGGTTCTTGGCCCTGGCAGTGGCAGCTGGTTCCACATGACAGTTCCCCTGCCACACACACATTCTCCAAATCGCCTCACTGTGGCCCACCAGCTAGGGGCCCTCTCCTCAGAGGTCTGAGTCCCAGCTCTAAAAAGCTCTTTTAAGAGCTCCGACATACCAGAAACAGAGTCCCAAATTACCAACTTCTTCCCACTGTTCTCACAGTCCCAGGGAGGTGGATATTTACTGTAGTTACTACCTCTTATGATACCATAATGTTCTCTTTCTGCCTTTTCAGTTCCCCGTTATTTGGTTAACAATTCTAAACATTAAATCCGCTAATTAAAATAAATGGTATAGTTCTGGTTCCTGATTGAGTGAACTGATACAATGATATACCAGCGGATTATTAGGCCTAATAAAGCTGACATGTTAATGGACAGGAGTATTTGAGACTGTAGAGACGCCAATTCTCTCTAAATTAATCTGTAAATTGAATGCAATCCTCATCAAAATGTCAACAGTACTCCAGAGCTTACAAGAACAAAGAGCTGAGAACTGCTAAGATAATTTCCTAGTAGAACGAGATCAGATATCAAGCTTCCTATAAAAATATTGTAGTTAAGACAGTTTAGTATTGATGTAAGCACAAAGAAAAAAAGTGACAGAAAAGAATCAGCTCAAATGACTAATGTGGCATGTATAAAAAGCAGGGAAATAAACAGTTCTAGGATCAACTAATAGTTGCCTATCTCACCCTAAATCAATTTCATATGGATTAAAGTCCTAAATGCAAAAACCAAACTTTAAAACATTCAGAATGAAATATAGGCATATATCTTCAATAAGAGTAAGGATTTCTTAAATAAGATACAAAAAGTCACATCCTATAAGGACCACATAGCCAAACAGGGGAGGGGAAAAAAAAAAACAAAACCTGTATTTCACAGCCTCCCCTTACACTAAGGTTGGGCCATATAAGTCAGATCTATTCAACAGTATAGAAGCAAAATTGGGGTAACCGATTCCTGTAAAGTGTTATAGAAGAGTCATGTATCTTTCCTCTTTTCTGCAACTGGAAGGTTTATCCACCTTATTGAGGAACCACCTTGCTTAGACCATGAGGTTGAAGCTATACACTGAAGTTGACAGAGCAACAAGACAAAGGATCCTAGATCCTTGAGGATCAAGGAGCTACACTGAAGTTGACAGAGCAACAAGACAAAGGATCCTAGATCCTTGAGGATCAAGGAGCTACCCAAGCCAACCCTAAACTGCTTATCTCCGTGCTTAATTTACATGAAAGTGAAATAAACAGCTATCTTGTTTAAGCTATTTTATTAGATTTTCTGCCACTCACAGACAAACCTAAATCTAACTGATAATAAAAATTGTTCTAATTGATGTATATCCAAAATGCTAGAATAACATAAAAGAAAGTAATCCATTTTTGTGTGGTTAGCATCAGGAAAGCAGGAGAGAAGAAATAATTACAGATTTAAATCACAATTTGAATGATGCAGAGTCTGCCAAAGAGAAAAACACACAGTGAAAGAGTGACTTCTGACCACAGCAAGAAAGAACAGCAAGCACAAATATCATGAAAGATAATAATGAACATGACAAGGGGGCGCCTGGGTGGCTCAGTCGTTAAGCGTCTGCCTTCGGCTCAGGTCATGATCCCAGGGTCCTGGGATCGAGCCCCGCATCGGGCTCCCTGCTCCGCGGGAGGCCTGCTTCTCCCTCTCCCTCTGCCTCTCCCCCTGCTTGTGTTCCCTCTCTCGCTGTCTCTCCCTCTGTCGAATAAATAAATAAAATCTTAAAAAAAAAAAAAAAAAAAAAATAATGAACATGACAAAATAGTCCATACAACTTGTGGGCAAATGCTGGTAATAATGAAAAAAATTGCTACCATTTACGAGCACTTAATGTGTACCAGATTATCTCAAATAATCCTTACAACACTGCAATCCAATAGTAATTTTATGACAGGTTTAGAAAAAATAAGGAACTTTCCCAAGTCACACAGCAAGAATGTAGCTGTGTTGGGCTTCAAACTTTAGCCCCACCACTTAACAACTATGCCAAAATGCTGGAAGGAGGGGCATCGCATCAGCCTAGTTATGAAGGTTCATCAAAACCATACCAGATTATTGAATCTTTAAAAAATAATAAAACGCTTATTGTTTATAAAATAGTTTATGCTTTCCTGGTATTTCTATTCCCATGTGTTTTTTTCTGTAACTCCTGCTTAACACACTGAACACGTTGCCTCAAATGGTAAGGTTAAGAAAAGTGAAAGGAAGATGGTGAGAAAGGGTATGTATTTTACACAAAAGTTAAATAACAACTCTAATCCCAGAAGAAGACAGGGAATTTAGGATTTCCTTAAACTGTTAGTATAATGCTCAAAACTACTCTGGTTAGATGCTGTCTTTTCAAGGTCGATCAAAGAAGTCATCAACTGTATACTCACCACACTGAAATCAAGGGTGTCTTCAATCCATTTTTGCCCATCTCGGAATTCATCATGAAGTCCCATGATATAAAGGGTATCCAAAGCATCTACTATGGTAGCACCCATTTGTGAACTTCCTATATTTGGGGTGGAGAGAAAACTGTCATTAATAACATGCCCTTCATATAAGGTCTGTTTTAATTTTTTAATATATAAAAAAATCAAAGTAGAAATATAAGGACCAAAAATAATACCCAACGTGGTTCACTTTTTCTTTTTTTCTTTAAGATTTTGTTTATTTGACAGAGAGAGACACAGCGAGAGAGGGAACACAAGCAGGGAGAGTGGGAGGGGGAGAAGCAGGCTTCCCGCGGACCAGGGAGCCCAATGTGGGGCTCGATCCCAGGACCCTGGGATCTTGACCTGAGCTGAAGGCAGACGCTTAATGACTGAGCCACCCAGGCGCCCCTGGTTCACTTTTTCTTAAGAACAAATAATAAACACTGTTCAATGTATTTCCTAAAGATGACATGTTAACCACTAATAGGAAGGTAAAGGAAAACTAAAATTGTAGCTCTCCTTCATTTTCTTCGTGGTCACAGTATGAGATATCTACCTACTTAACTAAGTTTAAAAAAAAAAAAAAAAGGATTAATTCAAGAAACAGGGAGGGTGGTTCAAGATGTCAATCCAAGTCGTAAGACAACCATGCTGTTCTGGTACAAATGCACAGAAAGGGCAAAAAATATACTTAGAAATAATAATAAAAGTACAATAAGGCTAGATGACCACGGTAAAACAGAAAGTATAATAATCCTTACTATTCAAAAAGCAGGTTAATCATACCGAAAAAGAAAGTATTAAACAAAATGTGAGTAGAAAAAATCAAAATAATAGGAACTATACCCATCTTAAAGAGAGAAAGAATCCTGAAGTTAAAGTAAACAATTCAGGGAGGGAGAAACTAATTCAACAAAACCAGCTGATAGCAAAACTAGACATTATAAACACCTGACAAGCAAATGGGTCAATCTAACTAATAAATAGAACTGTGAAATCCTGAATACAATCTAAAACAAATCTAATAGCATATAAAAGAGTAAGTAACAAGGAGCAGATGAGTCTTCCCCAGCCCCAAGAACACAATTATTCTATCTTCTGAGAATGAAAATTATCCCTACTTGTCACTACCTAGATTAAAATGGCTTTATTACTGTCTTCATCAACGTGAGTTTACTGTTACCCTGGCCCAGAAAGATAAAAGTTGCAAAATAATTTTACTGTTCATTCCAGGAACTTCCTGAAAGACCTCTTCAATGGAAAGTTATCAAATGATGGCTTAAAACTTTGAACTCTGTACCTCTCAATTCTCTGCTTACCAATCCTAAGCTGTTATATTATGGTCCTTACCCAATCATAACCAAGTACCCCTACCCCAACTGAAAGGCCCATCTTAACCCAGACTTAAAATCTCAATAAATATCTCAACTTTGTCCTTCTCCATCTGACAGGCCACTAAGGTTCTGGTAAGGTAGTGACCTACTGTACCACAGTTAAGCATTAAACTCAGCTTTGTCTTATCAACAAGTCGCGTTTGACACTGCATGGTTACTATTCTTTCTTTTCTCTTCCATTCCTTTTTCCACTGGGCAAACAGTGCTTTATTCTGATGCTTTAAAGCTATACAAATTCATTCTTAAAATGTCCTTAACTTACATTTTCTTCTTCACATGATTCTAACAACTTTCTCAACTCATCAATAAATATTATCTTTCCACTAAAAAGACAAGCACTCCACCACACTCTGATAAAGTTCCTGGTTCTTGTCCCCACTTAAGTTCCCTTCATGTTGACATTAACTAGAATGTTTGTTCTGGGTTATTACAGACATACTTTCCATTTACTTTTCTTTGTTCCTCAACTTTTTATTAGGATGATAAATATTTTATCAAGCCTTTAATCACCCAGATATCCCTATCTCTTCCATAATCATTTAAATATGTATCTTTTTATGTATTTCATCCAAAATATTTATTATGCTTATTTTAAATCCTTAAGAGTACCTGTTTTTGTTATTTCAATTTTTATAGGTAGTTATGCTTCAGTTCTCTAGTTATTTATGGAATCCTGGAAGTGCGTATTCCTCTAAGGTGCAGACAACTCTGGAACGGAAAAAGGGCTGACCCACCTGTTCTGTACCAATTCTGGTTAGTTCCACAAGAAGAGGTTTGTGCCATGGGCTAAACAGCCCAAGGAAGAAAAAGGCAAAATTGAAGTTCCTGGCTATCACTATGATTGTTTACCTAGACAATTCAAGATTTCAACTGGAAAAGGTTAAAAGATCTAACACTACCCTTGGGATAGGGCGCCTAGGTGGCTCAGTTGGTTAAGCGTCTGCCTTTGGCTCAGGTCATGATCCCAGGGTCCTGGGATCGAGCCCTACATTGGGCTCCCTTCTCAGCATGGGAGTCTGCTTCTCCCTCTCCCTCTCCCTGCTCAGGCTCTCACTCTCTCTCTGAAATAAATAAATAAAATCTTAAATATATAAATAAATAAATCTACATTTGGGTCGAAGAAGTGAAACACAATACTGTAGAATGTATAAAAGATTAATAAAACTTTATTATGGGAACACAGGATTCAACTAATGCAGTTCTCAAAACTCATAACTTGAAAACTTTATGTTATTTAATAAGAACAATGAAAATAATTGAATTCACAACATTCTACTAAGGAAACAAAAAAAGAATGATAAACCTGAGCAAAAAAGTTCAAAGAATCAGAAAAAAAGGCAAAAATTGATGAATTAGAAATAAAGAAAATTGTCAAAAATATAAATTCAAGAGATAGTTCTATTAGAAGAACTATATAATGAATCTACCACTAACCAATGTTTAAAACGTAGCCAGGGAATGCAAAAACACAAAATAAGAAATAAGACTGCATCAATAGATACAGACGAAACTAAGAAACTATACAAAACCCACTGTAGTCATATTGTATCAATAAATTTGAAAAAATGAGTGCAACTGATTATTTTCTATGAATATATATTATATATTTAATATTATATATAGTAACACATAAAATAAAAATATTACATATATGTTTATATATATTTATATATTTATTTATTTTAATATATGTATTTTATATATATATAAAACTTTGACTTAGAAAAGAAACATAAAATCTAAACAAAACAGACCAAGAAACAGAGGAAATTGAGAAGTTCTGAAAGAACTACCCACCATAAAAGTATCATACTCTGGAAGTTCCATAGAATAGATTTTATTTTAATTTTAAGAACAGTAACTCCTACATAAATTTTTATAGAATATAGAGAGATCTTAAAATCCAATTTATGGATTCTGCATACCATTGATGCAAAAGTCTCGGTAAGAAAAATAAAACTACTATCTGATCTCATTTGTGAGCATCATGGAAATATTTAAGAGTGAAATTGCTGAGCTGTGTGATAAGCTTATGTTTAACTTTACAAGAGACTGACAAACAGCTCTTCAGAGTGTACCATTTTATACACCCAGCAACAATGCAGAAGAGTTCTGGTTGCTCTAGCATCCTTGTCAACATTTGGTATTGCTGCCCTTTTTAATTTTAGACATTCTAATGAGTGTGTAGGATATTGCATTGTGGGTTGAATTTTAATTCTCTGGAAACTGATGTGCTTATTGGCTATTCATAAACCTTCTTTGGTATATGAATCATCTATATATTCTAAATACATTCGTGTGTGTGTACCACAAACATTTTCTCCAAGTCTTGTGGCTGACTTTTCATTTTCTTAACGTCTTTTGGAGAGCAGAAATTTTTAATTTTTATGAAGTCCAATTTATCCATTTTTTCCCTTTTATGGTTTATGCTTTTTGTATTCTAAAAACTCTTTTCTTACCTCAAAGTCACAAAGATTTTCTCCAAAGCTTTCTACCGAAAGTTTTACACTTTTCACTTTTATGTTTAGCTCTATGATCCATTTCAAGTTAATTTTTATGTACAAGAGTCAAGGTTTGTTATTTTTCTATATGAATATGTAGCTGATCCAGCATGATTTACTGGAAAGGTATCTTTTTACCCACTGAATTACCCAGGCACCTTTGAATCAACCATGTATGTGCAGTCCTAGTTCTGTGCTTTTCCACTGATCTCTCTGTCTCCAGTAAGACTGTCCTCATTACTGCAGCTTTATAATACATCTTAAAATCAGGTAATATAAATCCCTCAACTTAGTTCTTCTTTTTAAAAGATTACTTTATTGCACATGCTTTGCATTTTCATATAGATTTTTGAGTCAGCCTATCAATTTATGCAAAAAGTCATTTTGACTGGGATTTCTTTAAATTTAAATATGACTTTTAAGAGAACTGACATCCCCACAGTATTGAGTATTCCAATTCATGAACATGGCATCTCCATTTATTTAAGTCCTTTGAAATTTCTCTCGATAATCACAGTTTTAAGTGTATAGGTTTTGCACATATTTTGTTAAATTCACCTGCATACAGTTCATATTTTCTGATGCTATTGCAAATGGTATTATTAAAAAAAATTGCATTGTGACTGTTTATTGCTAGTATATAGAAATACAACTTATTTGGGGTTTTTTTGTTTGTTTTTTAAAGATTTTATTTATTTATTTGACAGAGAGAGCGCGCGCAAGAGTGAGCACACAAGCAAGGGGGAGCAGCAGAGGGAAGAGAGAGAAGCAGGCTTTCCGCTGAGCAGGGAGCCTGATGCGAGGCTCGACCCCAGGACCCTGGGATCATGACCTGAGCCAAAGGCAGACGCTTAACGACTGAGCCACCCAGGCACCCCAATGCAATTTATTTTGTACACTGAACTTGTACCTTATGACCTTACTAAATTTTATTCAATCTAGTACTTGGTTGGTGTTGTCCAGTAGATTCCTTAAGATGTTCTTCATGGACAATCTTACTGACTACAAGACACTTGTACTTCTTCATTTCCAATCTTTATATCTCTTTTGTCTTTTTCTTAGTGTACTGGCTAGGACCTCAACTCCAATCTCACAAAAGTAAGAGAGCAGACATCCTGGCCTAGTTCATAATCTTAGGGAAAAACATCTAGTGTTCCAATATTAAGCATGTGGCAAACTTTCCATTTGTTTTATTTTGGGGTATCTGTGTGTCTGTGTGTTTTAATGCCTTTCTTTAATCAGGCTCAGGAAGTTCCCTTCTATGCCAGTCACCTGAGAGCTTTTATCATGGATCAATCTTGAGTATTGTTAAATGCGTTTTCTGCATCTACTGAAATGATCATATATGTGGAATTTAACAAACAAAACAGAGGATCGTAAGGGCAGAGAAGGAAAAATAAAAGAAGACGAAATCAGAGAGGGAGACAAACCATAAGAGACTCAATCACAGGAAACAAACAGGATTGCTGTAGGGGAGAGGGTGCGGGGATGGGATGACTGGGTGATGGTCATTTAGGAGCATACCTTTTATAATGAGCACTGGGTAGTATATAAGACTGATGAATCACTGACCTCTAGGTCTGAAACCAATAATAGAGTATATGTTAATTAACTGAATTTAAATAAAAAATAAATTTAAAAAAGGAGTTTAATTCAAAGATGACCAGCGTGAGTTGGTATCTCATTGTGGTTCTGATTTTTATTTCCCTGATGCCAGGTGATGTTGAGCATTTTTTCATATGCCTGTTGGCCATTTGGATAGTTTCTTTGGAAAAATATCTCTTCATGTCTTCATGCCCATTTCTTGACTGGATTATTTGTTTTTGGGGTATTGAGTCTGAGAAGTTCTTTATAGATCTTGGATATTAGCCCTTTATCAGATATGTCATTTGCAAATATCTTTGTCCATTCTGTAGGTTACCTTTTAGTTTTGTTGATTGTTTCCTCTGCTGTGCAAAAGCTTTTTATCTTAATGAAGTCCCAATCGTTTATTTTTGCTTTTGTTTCCCATGCCTTTGGAGAAGTTTCTAACAAGAAGTTGCTGTGGCCAAAGTCAAAGAGGTCGCTGCCTGTATTCTACTCTAGGATTTTGATGGATTCCTGTCCCACATTTAGGTCTTTCATCCATTTTGAGTTTATCTTTGTGTATGCTGTAAGACAATGGTCCAGTTTCATTCTTCTGCATGTGGCTCTCCAATTTTCCCAACATTTGTTGAAGAGACTGTCTTTTTTCCATCGGATATTCCTTCCTCTTTTGTCAAAGACTAGTTGGCCATAAAGTTGAGGGTCTATTTCTGGGTTCTGTATACTGTTCCACTGATCTGTGTGTCTGTTTTTGTGCCAGTACCATATTGTCTTGATGACTACAGCTTTGTAATTGAGCTTGAAGTCCAGCAATGTGATGCCACCAGTTTTGGTTTTCTTTTTCAACATTCAATATATCTGTTAAGTCCATCTGATCCAGTGTGTCATTGGCTATTCAGGGTCTTTTGTGATTCCATACAAATTTTAAGATTATTTGTTTCAACTCTATGAAAAAAGTTAATAGTATTTTGATAGGGATTGCACTGAATGTATAGACTGCTTTGTGTAGCATAGACATTTTAACAATATTTGTTCTTCCAATCCATAAGCATGGAATGTTTTTCCATTTCTTTGTGTCTTCCTCAATTTCTTTCATGAGAATTCTATAATTTTCTGAGTACAGATCCTTTGCCTCTTTGGTTAGGTTTAGTCCTAGGTATCTGATGGTTTTGGGTGCAATTATAAATGGGATCAACTCCTTAATTTCTATTTCTTTTTGTCTCGTTGGTGTACAGAAATGCAACGGATTTCTGTGCACTGATTTTATATCCTGTCATTTGCTGTATGAGTTCTAGGAATTTTGGGGTGGACTCTTTTGGGTTTTCCACATTGAGTATCATGTCACCTGCTAATAGTGAGACTTTGACTTCTTTGCTGGTTCAGATGCCTTTTATTTCTTTTTCCTGTCTGACTGCTGAGGCTAGGACTTCTAGTACTATACTGAACAACGGTGGTGAAAGTGGGCATCCCAGTTGTGTTCCTCACCTTAGGGGAAA
The DNA here is from genome assembly GCF_004348235.1 of Phoca vitulina. Taxonomy (NCBI): domain Eukaryota; kingdom Metazoa; phylum Chordata; class Mammalia; order Carnivora; family Phocidae; genus Phoca; species Phoca vitulina. The sequence continues at coordinate 3,927,512 of NW_022589705.1, forward strand.
AGCTCTCAATTCTTCCCCATTGAGAATGATATTCACTGTGGGCTTTTCATAGATGGCTTTTATGATATTGAAGTACATTCCCTCTATCCCCACACTGTGAAGAGTTTTAATCAAGAAAAGATGCTGTACTTTATCAAATACTTTTTCTGCATCTATTGAGAGGGTCATATTGTTCTTGTCCTTTCTTTTATTTATGTAGTGTATCCCATTGATTGATTTGCGGATGTTGAACCACCCTTGCAGCCCAGGAATAAATCCCACTTGGTCATGGTGAATAATCCTTTAAATGTACTGTTGGATCCTATTGGGTAGTATCTTGGTGAGAATGTTTGCATTCATAGTCATCAGGTATATCAGTCTGTAATTCTCCTTCTTGGTGGGGTCTTTGGTTTTGGGATCAAGGCAATGCTGGACTCAGAGAATGAGTCTGGAAGTTTTCCATCCATTTCTAGTTTTTGAAAAAGCTTCAGAAGAATAGGTATTTTTTTTTTAAAGATTTTATTTATTTATTTGAGAGAGAGAATGAGAGAGAGAGAGAGCACATGAGAGGGGGGGAGGGTCAGAGGGAGAAGCAGACTCCCTGCTGAGCAGGGAGCCTGATGCGGGACTCGATCCCAGGACTCCAGGATCATGACCTGAGCTGAAGGCAGTCGCTTAGCCAACTGAGCCACCTAGGCGCCCCTAAGAATAGGTATTAATTCTTCTTGAAATGTTTGGTAGAATTCCCCTAGGAAACATCCAACCCTGGACTCTTGTTCGTTGGGAGATTTTTTGATTACTGCTTCAATTTCCTTGCTGGTTGTGGGTCTGTTCAGGTTTTCTATTTCTTCCTGTTTCAGTTTTGATAGTTTATACATCTCTAGGAATGCATCCGTTTCTTCCAGATTGCCTAACTTGTTGGCATACAGTTGCTCATAATATGTTCTTACAATTGTTTGTATTTCTTCGGTGTTGGTTGTGATCTTTCCTCCTTCATGATTTTATTTATTTGGGTCCTTTCTCTTTTTTTTTGATAAGTCTGGCCAGGGGTTTATCAATCTTATTAATTCTTTTAAAGAACCAGCTCCTAGTTTTATTGATCTGTTGATCTGTTCTACTGTTCTTTTGGTTTCTATTTCATTGATTTCTGTTCTAATCTTATTAATTCTCTTCTCCTGCTCGGTTTAGGCTTTATTTGCTGTTCTTTCTCCAGCTCCTTTAGGTGTAAGGTTAGCTTGTGTATTTGAGACCTTTCTTGTTTCATGAGAAAGGCTTGTAGTGCTATATACTTCCCTCTTAGGACCACCTTTGCTGCATCCCAAAGGTTTTGAACAGTTGTGTTTTCATTTTCGTTTGTTTCCATGAATTTTTTAATTCTTTAATTTCCTGGTTGACCCATTCATTCTTTAGTAGGATGCTCTTTAGCCTCCACGGATTTGAGTTCTTTCCAAATTTCCTCTTGTGCTTGAGTTCCAGTTGCAAAGCATTGTGATCTGAAAATATGCAGGGAATGATCCCAATCTTTTGGTACCAGTTGAGACCTAATTTGTTGACCCAGGATGTGATCTATTCTGGAGAATGTTCCATGAGCACTCGAGAAGAATGTGTATTCTGTTGCTTTAGGACAGAATGCTCTGAATATATCTGTTAAGTCCATCTGATCCAGTGTGTCATTCAAAGCCCTTGTTCCCTTGATCTTCTGCTTAGATGATCTGTCCACTGCAGGGAGGGGGGTGTTAAAGTCCCCCACTATTATTTCGTTATTATCAATGAGTTTAATTTTGTTATTAATTGGCTTATATAATTGGCTGCTCCCATGTTAGGGGAATAAATATTTAAAATTGTTAGATCTTCTTGTTGGACAGACCCTTTAATTAGGATATAGTGTCCTTCCTCATCTTTTATTAGAGTCTTTGGCTTAAAATCTAATTTGTCTGATATAAGGATTGCTACCCCAGCTTTCTTTTGATGTCCATTAGCATGATAAATGGTTTTCCACCCCCTGCTTTCAATCTGGAGGTGTCTTTGGGTCTAAAATGAGTCTCTTGCAGATAGCATATAGATGGGTCTTCCTTTTTTATTCAATCTGATACCCTGTGTCTTTTGATTGGGACATTTAGCCAATTTACATTCAGAGTAACTACTGAAAAATATGAATTTAGTGCCACTGTATTACCTGTAAAGTCACTGTTTCTGTAGATTATCTCTTCCTTTCTGGTCTATTTTACTTTTGGGCTCTCTCTTGGTTTAAAGGATCCCCTTTGTATTTCTTTCAGGGCTGGTTTAGTGATCACAAATTCTTTTAGTTTCTATTTGTCCTGGAAGCTTTTTATCACTCGTTCTATTCTGAATGACATCCTAGCTGGATAAAGTATTCTTGGCTGCATATTTTTCTTATTTAGCACCCTGAATATATCATGCCAGTGCTTTCTGGCCTACCAGGTTTCTGTGGATAGGTCTGCTGCCAGTCTAATATGTTTACCCTTGTAGGTTATGGACCTCTTTTCCCCCCAAGATGCTTTCAGGATTTTCTTTGTCTCTGAGATTTGCAAGTTTCATTATTATATGTCAAGGTGTTGACCGATTTTACTGATTTTGAAGGGGGTTCTCTGTGCCTCCTGGACTTGAATGCCTGTTTCCTTCCCCAGATGACTGAAGTTCTCTGCTCTAACTTGCTCCAATATACTTTCTGCCTCCCTCTCTATCTTTCTCTCTATCTCTCTCTTCTCTGTTCTTCTGGGATCCCATTTATTCTAATATTGTTTTGCTTTATGGTATCACTTATGTCTCAATTCTCCCCTTGTGGTCCAGTAGTTGTTTATCTCTCTTCTCGGCTTCTTCATTCTCCATCATTTTGTCTTCTATAGCTCTAATTCTCCCCTCTGCCTCATTTATCCTAGCAGTTAGAGACTCCCATTTTTTATTGCATCTCATTAATAGCCTTTTTGATTTTGATTTGGTTAGATTTTAGTTCTTTTATTTCTCCAGAAAAGGATTCTCTAGTGTCTTCTATGCTTTTTTCAAGCCCAGCTAGTATCTTTATAATCGTTATTCTGGACTCTAGTTCTGACATCTTACTTACATCCATACTGATTAGGTCCCTGGCAGTCAGTACTGCCTCTTATTCTCTTTTTTGAGGTAAGTTTTTCCACCTTGTCATTCTGTCCAAAGAGGAATAGATGAACAAGAGAATAAAATACTAAAAGGGCAACAACAACCCCAGAGAAATATACACTAACCAAATCAGAAGAGACCCAAAATGGAAAAAAAATAAATAACATTTTTAAAAAGAGTGAATATAATCAGACATGTGAATAGAACAGAGCAATACACTGGATCCTCTGTGTATCTTGGTCTGTTAGAAAACTAGATCCCAAAATTGTAAAGGAAGAAAAACATGTATGTACAGGAATACAATTAAATACAATTAAAGGACAGAATGTAACTGTAAAAATGAAAATTAAAAGCCAAATAAAAGAAGGACTATAAACAGAACAGAGCAGTACACTGTATCTTGAGTGTATTCTGGCCTGTTTGTCAGAAGAAACCACATCCCAAAACTGTAAAGATGTATATATATACAAAAAAAAAAAATATATATATATATATATATATATATATACACAAAATATATATACAAAAATAAAATTAAATACATTGAAAGGATAGAATGTAACTGTAAAGATGAAAATTAAAAAAGACTAAAAAAAGAAAAGGAAGAAAAAGAAAGAAAATATGATCAGACAGGTGACAAGAACAGAGCAATACACTAGATTCTGGGTGTATTTTGGTCTGTTAGAAGAAACTGCATCCTAAAATTGTAAAGAAGGAAAACATATATATACACAAAAATAAAATTAAATACAATGAAAGGACAGAATGTAAATTTAAAGATGAAAATTTAAAAAGATTTAAAAAAAAGAGTTGATAAAATAAAAAATTGTTTGAAAAAGGGAAGAGAAAAAAATTAAAATTGAGAGCTAAAGAATCGTGGAGAAAAAAACATGAATTCTATATACTATTTTCCCCCAGCACTGGAGTTTTACAGTTGTGTGTGACCGGTACACTGGTCTTGGCTGGATGTTCTTTCTGATCTTCTGGGGGAGGGGCCTATTGCATTGATCCTCAGGTGTCTTTGCCCCAGATGGAACTGCACCACCCTTGCCAGGGGGGCCCGGCTAAGGAAGCTGCTCAGGATTGCTCTATGTCGCTTTTGTTCCCTGAAGGTTTTCCCGCATTGCTGTAGAGGACAAGAATGAAAATGGAGGCCTCCTAATCTCCAGCCCCAGAGCTGAAAGCTCAGGGCCCCACTCTTCAGCTGCCCTCAGGGAAAAGCAGTCAATCACTCCTCTCTCCCTGGTCTCCAGCTGCACTCCATGCTCACCCAGCCTATGACCAAGAAAAGTTTCTATCTCAGGCACACAAGCTCCATTCACATCCCCAAACCCTGCAGACTCCTGCAGTGTGCACCTGTGCCGCTCCTCCCGGGGGATGGAAGGGGATCTCGCCATGGTTCTGCCACTTGCTGGGCCCCTGCTTTGAGAGCAGTCTCCCAACCGTGCAGAGGTTTATGGTTTATGGCAACACCAAGCTGAAAGCCCACTCCTGGGCTCACTTGATTTCAGCCAGCTTCCCCACTCAGACACCTGGGAGCTCCGCCACACTCAGGCACCCCTGGTCTTTCTGTAACCCCAGGGATCCTGAGACCACACTGTCCCACCTAGGATTCTGCCCTGCTTTGCCACCTAAGAGCCTTTCAGGCAGGGATGTCCCTCACTGGAGCAAACTTCTACAAGTTCTGATTTTGCACTCCACTGTTAGATCGCTTTCCAGTAGCTGGCTTACAGAGGCTCCCTCCCCCCGAGGCTTATCTGCCCATGTATCACCTCGGATTCACTTGTCTGCACCTCCTACCTTGCAGAAGTGTCACTTTTCTATTTGTAGAATTGCAGCAATTCTTTTCTTAGATCTCTGGTTGAGTTCACAGGTGTTCAGAATGATTTGACAGCTATTTAGTTCAACCTGGGACCAGATGAAACGAAGGTCTCCTATTCCCCCCTCCACCTTGGACTATCTATACCACATCTTCTTTATCCATTCATCAATTGATGGAAATTTAGTCTCTTTCCATAATTTGGCTATTGTAAATAATGCTGCTATAAACATCAGGGTGCATGTATCCCTTTAAATTAGTATTTCTGTATCCTTCAGATAATACCTAGCAGTGTAATTGCTGGGTCATAGGACAGTTCTATTTTTAACTTTCTGAAGACCCTCCATACTGCTTTCCATAGTGGTTGCACCAGTTTGCATTCCCACCAACAGTGCAGGAAGGTTCCTCAAGGGAAATTTTAAAACATACTGAATCTAATGAAAATTAAAACACAGCATATCAAAATCTTTGGGATATAACTAAAGCAGCACCTCAGAGTTAAATTATAGCATTAAAAAGCAACCCAAGTATCCACTGACAGATAAGTGGATAAAAAGAGGATCTCAAATCCATACTCTAGACTTCCACTTAAAGAAATCAGAAAAGAGCTAAATCTACCCGAATCTGTGGAAGAAAGAAAATAATAAAGAGCAAAAATCAAAGAAATTGAAAACACAAAGAAAATATAAAAAAGATCAATGAACAGACACTTTTCCAAAGAAGATATATAGATGGCCAGCAGACACATGAAAGGATGCTTAACATCACTTATCATCAGGGAAATGAAAACAAACCACTATGAGATTATCACCTCACACCTATCAATGTTAAAACCAAAGACACAATAAATAACAAGAGCTGGCAAGGATGTGGAGAAAAAGGAACCCTCAAGTACCATTAGTGGGAATACAAGCTGGTACAGACAACTGTAGAAAACAGTATGAAGGTTCCTCAAAAAATTAAAAATAGAATTACTATATGATCCAGTAATTCCACTACTGGCTATTTACCTAAAGAAAATGAAAACAAATTTAAAAAGATAAATGCACCCCTATGTTTACTGCAGCATTGTTGATAATAGCCAAGACAGGGAAGCAACCCAAGTATCCACTGACAGATAAGTGGATAAAAAAAAGATGTGGTATACATATACAATAGACTATCACTCAGCCATAAAAAAAGAATAAAATCTTGCCATCTGCAACAACATGGATGGATCTAGACGATATAATGCTAAGTGAAATAAGTAAGCCAGAGAAAGACAAATACCATATGATTTCACTCCTATGTGGAAATTAAGAAACAGAACAAACGAACATGGGGGAAAGAAAAAAAGAGGTAAACCAAGAAACAAACTCTTAACTATAGAGAATAACTGATGGTTACAGAGGGGAGTTTGGTGGGGGGTGGGTGAAATAGGTGAAGAGGATTAAGAGTACCCTTATAACGACGAGCACTGAATAATGTAGAGAATTTCTGTATCATTATATTGTACACTTAAAACTAGTATAACACTCTATGTTGGTATTACTTGAATAAAAAAAAAATAAAGTGAACCACGATAAATTATTTTAAAAGATCAATGAAACCAAGCTTCTAGCAGGACTGACAAAGAAAAAGAAAAAGCATGAATTACTAATATTAGGAATTAAAAGGGATTATCACTACAGCTGCCACAAACAATCAAAAGATAACAAGGCAATCCTCCAAACACTCTACACACATAAAAGCAATAGCTAAGCTGAAACGAACCAATTCCTCAAAAAACACAAACTACCAAAATTTAGAACCCAAAACTAAAGAACCCTGGGTTAAGGGTGCTGGCTCCCAATGCAGTCAAAAACCCATGTGTAATTTTTGAATCCCCCAAAATCTAACCACAAATTGCCTACTGTTTACTAGCAGCCTTACTGATAACAAAGAGTTGATTAACACATATTTTGTATATGTATTATAAACTATATTCTTACAATAAAGTATGCTAAAAAAATGTTATTAATAAATCATAAGAGGCTACATGCACCCCAATTGTTTATAGCCCAACTATAGGAGAGAGCCCAAATGTCCATCAACAGTTGAATGGATAAATAAGTTATATATACATATATATGTATACTATGTATACACACGCACGCGCGCGCGCACCATAGAATATTACTCAGCCATCAAAAAGAATGAAATGCTGCCATTTGCAATAAGGTGGATGGAGCTAAAGTGTATTATGCTAAGCAAAATAAGTCAGTCACAGTAAGACAAATACCATATGATTTCACTCATGTGGAATTTAAGAAACAAAACAGATGAATATATGGGAAGGGGAAAAAAAGTAAAAAGAGAGAGGGAAAAAAACTGTAAAAGACTCTTAATGATAGGGGTGCCTGGGTGGTTCAGTCAGTTAGGCATCTGCCTTCAGCTCAGGTCATGATCCCAGGGTCCTGGGATCGAGCCCAGCATAGGGCTCCCGGCTCAGTGGGGAGCCTGCTTCTCCCTCTCTCCCCTGTTCATGCTCTATCTCTTGCTATCTCTCTCTCAAATAAATAAAATCTTAAAAAAAAAAAAAAAAAAGACTCTTAATGATAGAGAACAATCTAAGAGTTGATGAAGGGAGGTGGGTGGGGGAATGGGCTAGAGATGGGTGATGGGTATTAAGGAGGGCACTTGTGATGAGCACTGGGTGTTGTATGTAAGTGATGAATCACTGAATTCTACTCATGAAACCAATATTGCACTGTTTGTTAGCTAACTAGAATTTAAATAAAAATTTGAAAAAAATCGTAAGAGAATATATACTACTATACTGTATTTATCAAAAAAAAACTCACATATAAGTGGACCCATGCAGTTCACAACCGTATTGTTCAAGAGTCAATTGTAGATAAATTGATTGGTCCTTACTGCTAGAGAAACGGAATTTACAGATTAAAAACCTCCCAGAAAAAAAATCTCCAGATGCCAATGGCTTCACTGGTGAATTTTACCAACACTAAAGAAGAAAATAAAATCAATGTTAAACTATCTCTTCCAGAAATATGAAGAGCAGAGAACACTTCCAAATTCATTTTATGAGGCCAGCATTATCCTGGTATCAAAACAAGACAAAGATAATGCAAAATATAAATGCAAAAATCCTTGACAAAATATTAGAAGTCAAAACCCAGTTAAGTTGGAAATAGCAAAAAGAATTTACACAAACACATGTAGATACATACATAGACACGTACTGAAAATAAAAGCATACTTCAAAAACCACTGCAAAGTTAGTAACACTCTTTTCCAAATCAAAATTCTTTCTTTCAAATACAAAGAGACCTATCCATAATAAAACTTTTTATTCTCCAGAATGTCTAAGTAAAAAGAATTCATTCCATGAATCACTGTTGGAATAATTAATACCAGTGCTAATTTATATCCAGCAACATTTCCTTCTTTGCACTCACTAGCTCCAGGAGTCTGCCTTAACTGGGTAAAACCAAAGGAATATATGCCACCCACCTGGGAACAGCATTTGGTTCGAGGATGGGCACAAAAGCCAATTAGAAACAAGAAACAATGAGTCTTTCAATGAAGTTTCTAAGAAACCAAAGTACTCCCTTCTCTACAGTGTTCTCTTTTCTACAAATGTGGTAATATGAACATATAAAGCTTCGAGCTGAGGCAGCCATCCTGCTAAGGAGCCAGTCTGAAGATACCAACACACAGAGGAAAACAGAGGAAAGACATAGAGAAAAAGCTTAGCTGGACTCCAATCTATGATAGGACTTCACTAAGCTGATTAAATTTCTTTTAGTTTAAGCCATTTTGAAATGGGTTTTCTGTTATCTGCACATAAAGAATCATATAATGCCAAGGGCTAACTATTAGAAGTTAGGGGAACACTGATTTCAGTTACCATTTAAAGGATTTTTTTCATAATTAAAGCTAATAAAATGGAAAAGAACACATTTTAAGTTGTTTTCCATATAATCTCAAATACTACAAGTTTCAATACTCACCTGTATGTTCCTGGATGTTCAATACCAGCCTATATGTTCTGTAATAGAGGCCAGACTTTTAAACTTAAAGTTCCTTTCAACTCTAAGATTCTGATTCTGTAAAGGCAAACTGAATTTGGGATGTCAAATGAGACACTCAGAACTATCAGCCATTGGTTAGACTTCTTCTGTTTAAACAACGAAAAAGTTAAGAAAAAAAAAAAAAAAAAAAAGACTTTTTTTTTTTTTAAGCTTCCAAATCATACTCACTAGCAAGAATATGAGATGCAAAAAAGAACAGAATAAGTGGGAAACAAAGTCTTGAGCTTTGTTTATTAATCCTTTAATAAACTAATATCTAAAAATATAAAACAAAATAAACAATAAAGGATCCATCCCTAGTTAGCTTATTTGGAGGGAAAAAATTATAACCACTCAAAAATTTTAATAAAAGATACAAGCACCTAATTGTGATTACTGAAAATTCTATAGATTGCATTTGCATTTTTTCTACCATTTCACTAGAATTTTCTTCTCACAATGGATTTTTTCCTGTGTTTTGCTATTAATGTTTTTCTGTCCTTAGAGTCTACTGAAACAGTGTGGAATGGTGGTTAGAAAAAGGGACCTTGACACTAGACAGCTGGGATTCAAATCTTGGCTCCATCATTCACTAACTGGGTGACTTTGGGCAAGACAGTTAACCCTAACTGTGCTTCAATTTCCTCATCTGTAAAATGGAAACAGTAACCACAGCACCTGCCTCTTAGGGTTGTTTTGAATGCAAAATAAATTCATTCACATACATCTCTAAAACCAGCCCTCAGTATATAGTACATTTATTACTTTGCTTGGGCTGCTATAATGAAATATATAGACTAGGAGGCTTAAACAACAGAAATTTATTTTCTCATAGTTCTGGAGACTGTAAAAGTCCAAATCAAGGTTCCAGATTTTGGTGAAGGCTTGTAGACATCCATCTTCCTACCATGTCCTCATAGGACCTTTTCTTGGTGCATGTGCATGGGCAGAGCAAGCTCTAGTGTCTCTTCCTCTTCTCTTAAGGGCTCCAGCCCTATCAGATTAGGGCCCCACACTTATGACCTCATTTATTAACTCCTACTCTATCTACATACATAATGACTTAGGGGTTAGAGCTTCAACATATACATTTATGGGGGACACAATTCAGTCCACAGCAATATGAACTATACAAATACTATTGAAGTTTCTATTAATGTGCATAAGACTATTGTTCTAAAGGAAAATAGTCTTATTCATAAACCAAATTACAGAATCCCTAACGTTACTGATCTCTTGCCAGATTGGTTGCAAAGAAGGTAAAACTTTTTGTTGATATGTACTTAATTGCTTTCATTTACATGATGATCCCTCTGAAATGGAGGACCACTGGCAAAACCTTGCCTCTGTACCTCGTTAACTCAGAATAAAAGGGCTTATTTTGTAAAGTCTCCCTTTCCAACTCTAACTTCCTTTAACCTTTAGGATCTCACAGATAACTCTCAGTTTACCCACAAAATCAACTTAAATGCTCTAATAACCAGCTGGCAAGAACTCACCTGACAATAATTTGAACCTGCCATGCCCCAGTCCTCATTTACCAACCTAACCAAAGAGTGATCTACAAAGTTTACATCTGAAGAAGTCTGACAAAATTACCACAAATTAGAACCACCTTTCATTAAAAAAAAAAGAGCTATTTTTTTGTTTGTTTTTTTTTTAAAGATTTTTTTTATTTATTCATTTGAGACACAGAGATACAGAGAGAGAGCATGAGCAGGGAGAGAGGCAGAGGGAGAAGGAGAAGCAGGCTCCCTGCTGAGCCAGGAGCCCGATGTGGGCTTGATCCCAGGACCCTGGAATCATGACCTGAGCCGAAGGCAGATGTTTAACCATCTGAGCCACCCAGGCACCCCAAAGCTATTGTTTTTAAATAGAAAAAAAATTAAGTCAAAACTTCTCCATTAGGATTCTAACAAAACATTCAGTTAAGAAAGAAATACCCCTTTTGCTCGCTAAAATAGTTACCTAAAAACTCATTTATATTCTGAATTTAAATTCAGCAAACAACTCTTCCTTAGACAGTCACTGCAATGATTAAATGAAATAATGTATGTTATTTACCTACTACCTTCCCTAGGACCCATACCTCTTTGATAAATGTTAATATAGTAGATGTTCTGAGAAATAAGGTTTAAAAAAACTAGTAGAAAATTAACATCCAACTCTTATTTTCAGTACACATTTATACTCCAATCCTTTAAAAAGACTCACAAGTTTACCACTGAGTTTAATATAAAGAAATACTTACTTGAAAAGAGGATCTAATTTTAATTTACCATTAAATATAAATTTTCCTGCACTAATGTCTCATAATGGGGCATCCACAAAGCAATGGGAACTTTTCTATCTGTAACCTCTACTGAGGAAACATGCTTTATTTCATTAAGTGATAGACACTAACTTAAATATTGTATTAAAAGATCTCTAGTGTCTTTGATTACCTAAAGGAAAATTATTCCTCCATCCCAACATCTCTCAAACCTGGGAGAAATGATCTTTTCAGTCACTTTATTTTTTACAAAAAATAACCAAGCAATAAACAGATTATAAGAAAAATCAAGTATTAGAAAAATTCTTCCAAATATCACAAAGAAAAATGTTATTAAGATTACTGTGGTGGCACATTATAATTAGTAAAGATAACTACATTACATAAAGCTAGTATGTGTGCCTTCCTACCCCATTAGTATTTTCTTGCCTTCACCTATCATTACTTAAAAGATATTCATCACATCAAGAAAAACTGAGAATGGGGGAAAGAGGTGAAGTCGATAAAGAACAGCTTGATAATTCTCAAGATTTGTCCTTGGGTTAAGTAAAAGTTAAGTAAATTAACTTACTTTTTTAAACTGAGCTTAACAAGTGGAGTGAACTCAGGAGAGGTAAAAAGTTAGAGCAAACTAAAGGTGAACACAGCTCTTCCCCAGACCTCCATCCACAAACACACATTAATCCTTCCCTTGGAACTGTGAATGTACAACATAACCCATTCACCTTACCAACCAAATCACCCTGGGCATATGACTTTTTTATGTATACATAGCACTACTGCTTTCTTTTGCATCCCCTCCTCCTCTATAATATGAGCAATATCAGAACTATGTTTGAAGAAAAATTACAAATAGGTACTGGACTTCCCTGATACTAAAGAAAAAAGAATGCAGAAAAAGCTTCAAAATACTCAGATAAATGACTATAGCATCTGTGTGTGTGTGTTTGTGTGTGTGTGTGTGTGTGTGTATTAGAAAATCTACCACATCATCTGTATATTCCAAAGCAACTATCACTAAATCTTGACTGAAACTTGCAAAAAAAAGAAACAAAGTACATGTTATATATACACTTATTATAATTCAAATTATTGTTACATAGAAATACTCAGGTTTTATAAAGTACTTAAAAAGTTAGATTCTGTTTTAAAGATGGAGGTAGAAAACGGATATAGTAGTGGATGTATAATAAGAAGTAAACTTACCAAATATATTAGTGGAGTGCCCTTTCCTTGCAATAGGTCTGAGTTCATTATGTCCCCATCCATATATCCTATAATTATCCCAGGCATGTTTCATCATCTGAGAAAGGAAAAATTATAATCCATCAATTTACATTACTCACAGACTGTTATTTCATCTATCTAGATCATCTATCACTATAGCCTTACCCATTCTCCTGTATCTCCTACATTAGGATACTATTCTATTAACATTTGTACCAGTGTGATAACACACATAACCATGTTTAACCTCAGTCTACACAACAGAAGAAAAAAAACTTGGCCTGCAGGCTATATTTTGCCAACCCCTGACCTAAACAAAGTGACTAGGTAGGTGTGATTCAAGTAGCAGCAATCAAGTCCCTTTATGCATAGATGAAGGGACTCTCGATTTGCAATTTCAAGGTCTATGTAATATATCATCTTGGAGCTGATGGGGGCTAACATTCCCCCAACATGGAGAAACTAAACAACGAAAGGACAGAGGTGCATATTATTAACAACAACATCTAAGATGTAGTCTTAGCCAAGCCAAGCTTGACGCCCTACTTTAGAGCCACTAAGCTAATAAATATTTTTTATATCAACTAGTTTGAACTGCACTTCTTACAACCCAAGGAGCTCCAAGCTACACAAAAGCAGAGTATTTAATTATGTAACAGTTGAATTATTTAATAGTGGACTGTGGTATATCAAAAATCTATTCAATTAACAGTATACCATTCATTAAAATATTCCTCAACTTGTTTTTTTGCAGTTTGCATTATTCAGACACCAAAACCAGACAAAAAGACATTACAAGGAAACTGAAAACCAATATACCTCAAAAACACAGATTCAAAATTCCTTAACAAAAATTAGCAATAGAGAGAGGATACTGCATAATGATCAAGTACAGTTTAATGTAGGAATAGAAGATTAATTTAACATTCAAACACCAATCAATATAATTCAGAATAATATAAAGGGGAAAACATCATACAACCATTTTTATAGAGGTAGACAAAGCACCTGACAAGATTCAATACCCATTCATGATAAAAACCCTCAGTAAACTACAAGTAAACATCTAAAACCTAAAAAAGGGGATCTTCAAAAAACCTACAGCTAACATCATACTTAATGGCAAAAGACTAAATGCTTAACCCCTAAAGTTGAGATCAAGTATGTCCATTCTCACCACCTATTTTCAACAATGTACTGGAAGTTCTAGCCAGTGTAACGATACAAAAAAAGAAATAAAAGGCATAAAAATCAAAAAGGAAAAGTACCTCTATTCACATTACTATGTATAAGGAGAATCCTAAGCAATCTAAAAAAGAAAACTCCACAAGAATTAGTAAATGATTTCATTAAAGTAACAGGGAAACAAGTTCAGAAAACTAAAATCAAATATATTTCCATATGCTAGTAATAAATAATAGAAATGGAAATTAAAAAATAATTCCATTTATATTAGCTTCAAAAACATGAAATATTTCAGAATAAATTAATATGTACAAGAATTATATACTGAGAAATATAAAACACTGCTGAGAAATTAAAGAAAACCTAAGTAAGTGGAAACATGTAACATGTTCATGGAACACTGAATATTGTTAATAATTCTTCCCAATTCATCTACAGATTGAGTAAAATCCCAAACTCCAGCAACCTTGTATTTTCATAAAGAAGCTAATTCTAGAAAGGCAAAGGACCCAGAAACGCCAGAACAATTTTTAAAAAGAACAAAGCTGGAGGATTTAACCTGATGTCATAGCTTACTGTAAGTTAAAATATTCAATACAGTGTCCTATTGGCATTAAGGGTTATGGAATAGGTATGAGTCCAGAAAGAGGCTCAACACCTACTGATTTTGTCATTTGATTTTGAATAAAAGTGCCAAGGTAATTCAATAAGAAAAGGATAATCTTTTCAACAAATGATGCTGAAACAACTAGAAAGCCCTATGGGCAAAAACTGAAGCACAGCCCTTACTTCAGACAATAAACAAAAAGTTAACTGGCAACAGATCACAGACTGAAATGTCAAAATTAAAACTAAATCATGTGCCCACACACATACTTGTACACAACTGTTCATAGCAACTTTATTCATTATAGCCAAAAACTGGAACAAATGTTGAACAAGTGTTCAACAGGTGAATAAATAAAACAAGTTATGGTATACCCATACAATGGAATACTATTAAGAAAAAAATTACCTTTGTGTGCAATCCACATAGATGAATCTCAAAAAAATTATGCTGAGCAAAAGCCCAGAAACAAAATATCACACACTTTTATACTTTATGATTCCATTTGACTAAAGCTCTGAAAAAGACAAACTTCATCTATAATGACTAAAAGTAGATCAGTGGTTGCCTGGGACCAAGGAATCGGGTGGACTGACCAGAGTGGGGCACAAGAAAAACGTTTGAGATTATAAACATCTTGATAATAGTTGTTATGCAGGTATGTACATCTGTCAAAACCCATCAATAAGCAGTACTCTTAAAATAGGTACATTTTATTTTATACATATCATGTCTCAAAAAGCTCAATTTTTTTTAAAGATTTTATTTATTTGGCAGAGAGAGAGAGAGTGAGCACAAGCAGGGGGAGCGGCAGGCAGAGAGAAAGGGAGAAGCAGGCTCCCAGCTGAGCAGAGAGCCCTACATGGGACTCGATCCCAGGACCCTGGGATCAGGACATGACCTGGGCTAAAGGCAGCTGTTTAACTGACTAAGCCACCCAGGCACCCTTCACCTGTTCCTCTATTTATCACTATATCTTGAAATGGAGTTTATAGTGCTATTTCTTGATTTTTAAAAAAAGGTTTAGGTATGTACTATATTCCCCTATAGTTCAGATAATTTAGCTCTTTTATACCACCACCTCCACATAACACTTCCCCACATATATTTCCCTGCCCCACATCCTCCCACTGCAATTAACAACAAGTTTTTCTTATAATTATTATATTACTTCAGGCAACTTTTGTTTTTCCTGCTTTTAATTACTTGTCTGAGGGCTTGGGTCTTTTTGTTTACTTAGGTTTTTAATGTAACAATTCTGAATTTACTTCCAAATTGTACTTGAGCTTCAAAAACTTGTCTCAGTATAATCAAACACATCAGATAAACTATCAGTTCCATTTTATCCTGATATAAACTTCCTGAAGCTATCCCTCCTGCTCTAACCTCAACTTCTGTTCTCTCTGCCTGAAGCACAGCAGTCACCCTGCTGAGTCCCTTATTCAGAGTCCTGAGAATGCCCTTCCTTTCTCTCTCTAGTGACAGATCCCTTGTTGCCAAAATCTCTTCTCTTCCTATTTTTGTGCTGAAGCATAGTTTCCAGTAGCAATCTGAGAAAATGACTAAATTTACCCTCAGATTTGATTCACAATTTGGCTGAATATATAATTCTTTCTAAGCCATTGCTCCACTCTCTTCCAGTTTCCAATATTATCGTTGAGGAATCTGAGGTGCCATTATATACAATCCCATCTTTTGAGTGGAAACTTTTTTTTCCTCTGTAAATTTTTAGGCTCGTTTTTGAATGCCTGTTTTTCTAAAATTTCAGAAGGAGTCTTTTTTTTTCCTATTTTTTTTTTGCGCTCATTGTTGGTAGGTTTTTTTCAATCTGTAAACTCACATTCTTTAGGTTTAGCCAATTTTCTTAAATTGACTTCTTCTCTATTTTCCTCATCTAATCACTTGTTAGATGTTCCTGACTGATCTTACTTTGTTTGCTCATCTCTTTGTTCTACTGAGAGATTTGCTCAATTTTATCTTCCAACTCTTCTACTGAATTTTAAAATTCTATCGTATTTTTTAATTTCTAAGAGCTCCTTCATATTCTGCAAATGTTCCTTTTCATAGCTTACTGTTCTCATTTTATGAGTTCCATTTTTTGTCACTCCAATGATGTTAATTCTTTTTTGTTATTTTTTTGTCCCCCCTGTATTGTTTCTGTATTCTCTGAGTTCCTGAATTCTTCATCTGTTTTGCTGTGAGAAACTTTCCTGAAACACCTGGTCATCTTTGGTTTGTTCTTCACATGAGAGGGAAGCACTTACAAGATAATTAAATGCTGCCAGTGAATGAGCAAAACTTGAGTTGAGCCTCATCTTAGGGAGCACAGGTGAAACCGAGGGGTTTTTCACTGAGGAACAGTGAAGGTCTTTTCTCTTGGGCCAGTCCCTCTGGAGAGAAGTCCTCCCATCTTCCACTTACTGAATATAAAAACCTGGCTGCAAGAACTCTGAGAGCTGAGCAGGAGAAAGTGGTCTCAATATTCAGAACACTTTTCACTTAATTCCCTCCACCCTAACCACCTTTTTTGTGTTGTCCCTCAGCCATAACTGGTTTTCCCCAAATCCAGACCTCCTCTAATTTATCCCTCCAAAAGTACACTTTAGTCTTCTTTTGGGGAAGGGAAGACAGCAGCTAGGATGCCTAAGCTGGAGAACTGGGGATGTAGGAGTTAAGAGCACTTTTTAAAATTTTCAAATAATCCCTTTCCAACTTCATTTTATACCCCTGCCTTCAGAAGTAAACAATGTCTCTAATTCTTCAAACTTTCAGGTATCCTTCAGTTCACATCACCTTGCCTCTTGTTAGTTTCTTCCCCTATGAGCTTAAGTTTCAACTTTCTCTGCGTGCTAAGCCAGTGACCATAATGTTTAATAGGAGCCTATACAGGAGGCCTTAATATGTTTCGTGTTGACTTGTAAGAACACTGGATATTATGGTGTGCTCTAAAGGGTTAACTCACCAGGTCTGGGTTGTCCAAATCCTATACATCCCAAAAAAAGATTTGGCCTGTGCCAGACTCCTGGAAAATAACCACTAAATCTTATTATCCTGCCTTTTGGAGTATCTTCGTTTAAGTGTAGCCTTGGGCCACGTCAGACAGTTTACCCATACAATGTGATTTATGGTGGGGGCCTTGGGCCACATGGTATCAGCCTGACCTTTAGAGGTGTTGGAGAACTAAGGTCAGCCACGCCTACATAATGAACCTCAAATAAAAACCCTGGACACCAGGGCTCGGGTTAACTTCCCTGGTTGGTGATACTTCCTTACCACACATCACTTCTGGGAGAGTCCACTGGAAGAGGACAGCTAGAAACTTGCATCTGGTGTCTCCTGGACTCCGTCATATGGGCCTTTTCTATTACTAATTTTAATCCGAATGCTACTGCTGTAATAAACCAAAACCATGAAATCAACAGCTTTGCCAAATCACTGAGGCTGTGGGTGGTCTTGGGAGTCCCCTAAACACACACTGTTACTTGAATTATTATGTACATAAGAAGGTATTTCAATAAATTCTAATGACATCTAAAAAAATAACAGGTCAGTCATCTCAAAAAAAAAAAAAAATCTATCAATGTTTTCCCAATACGGTCCAAAGAAAGTGCCTTTAGCAGCCAGCACATAAAAGAGACTCCAGAGCTGAGGTACCATCAGAGTACAGCTCTATTTTGATTCCATCAAGGTCAAGGTCTCACAATAATTCATAAGGCCAAGCTTAAAGTACCTGCTAAATCTTTCATATTCATTACTAGAATACATCCAAGTAGATATTTAACTATTTGAACTAAACTTCTGTCTTATTTTATGATACACAATCCTTTTGAAACATTGCTGATACTGTTA
The DNA here is from genome assembly GCF_004348235.1 of Phoca vitulina. Lineage (NCBI taxonomy): Eukaryota > Metazoa > Chordata > Mammalia > Carnivora > Phocidae > Phoca > Phoca vitulina. The sequence goes on from NW_022589705.1 coordinate 3,945,616, forward strand.
CAACCTGACAAAATCTTTTTCTTCACAGGCGGTACAACAGGCAAACTCTACCAAGGATCAGCAGTTCTAACTAACAAAACTTAACTGTAATATTCACTAAATTCCGCCTACCCCCCCCCCCTCCCCGACACACACAGGCTCTGGCATTCTCTTTATCTCCAAGTAATTCCTAGAATAACAAATTGAAAGACTTCTGAAACTAAACAATTTAAAGAATGCGGAGGTCAATTGTTCCCCATTCTTCAATCCTTTGAGACTCTGGAAGATATCTGCAGTATGGGTCAAGGGTTTCATGACCTATTCTTTAAAAGATGGCAGATATAATGCTAATTCTTCAGAGGCATGTTTATGAGGAGATTTGCATAGTATCTAGCAGAGTCCCTTGTAACTAAACACTTCAGAAATTTCTTATTCAATGATAAATTATTTACAGATCTATTCTACATTATTTATAAAATGTTGAATATCAAAAGCTCTCTCAACAGTGGTATAATGATCCAAACAACATTATATCAAAATTTTAAGTGTCCAATAATGATACTATAATCCATATTAAGAAAGTTCGAGCCCTTATTGCCAACTTGGAATCTGAACTATGACCATGACCCCAAAACAAACAAGAACAAAGTATGACACCATAGATGATACAAATGCATATATATTTAAATCCAGTCAAACACCATAACCACTCCACATCATAAATCTGTTTTATTACCTCTTTAATTTTTTCCCTTTTCTTTCTTATGTCATTATCTTCTGGGTCTCCACCATTTATTCCTATTAGATTTGGTATAGGGACTGGCGGCAGTGGCTTCTTCTCTTTTGTCTTCATCTCTTGGACTACCTTATTTTTCTCTGTCTGAATTTCTGCTCGAATTTCCTCCCTCGACTTTTTTAATTTTTCTTTTGCTTCTTCCAGGGCCTTCTCATGATCAGCTCGAATTTTATTTCTCAAACGTTCCTCTTCTTCCCTATAAGAGGAGAATAAAAAAAGACTGGTAAGAATGATCCTTAAGAACCTCAATCTTTGAACATAAAATTTAAAGTTTCCTCCACCAAACCCTAATAGATGTTTTCTACTCCGGCCATTAAAAGGTAAGGATGATCTGTGAGAGAGACTCAGATCTATCTGCCCAAATAGGATAAATATAACTTGGTATGAGCCCTGGATGCTGAAGACCAAACACTTTACAAGGTGGAAGAAGAGGGAACCGAGAAAGAAAGTTATAATTGCAGGACCCAGTGAGAACAGATAAAAGAGCAATCAGTAACTTATCAGAAGACAAATGAAAAAGAAGAGGGGGAAAGAAAAGGGAGAGGGAAAGAGAAAGCAACCAGAGAGAAAACTTGATGGGGGAAAGAAAATTAAAAATAGAATTAAGTATGGGGAGGGTACAAAAATATAAATATAGGGTCAAGGAAAGAGATAAGTGGAAAAGAGAAGAGCTAGGGAAATTTTTCATTTATTATATAGTACATGATATGCTTCTAAAACTTTTACATTTTGAAAATACTATAGATCTCAAAACACAACAATTCCCAACTGCTGTGGGAATTGTTTAAGAGAGCTCTCTTGAACCCTTGTTAAAAATACAGATTCCAATTCAGTAGGTCTGTATGAAACCCATGACTGTGTATTATGAAGAGCTCCTCTGATGAATTCTGGTATGCACACAGGTTTGGACACCACTACCACAGTGGACACCTACTGGGTTTTCTACCCCGGCCTACTTTTGTTTTGTTTTTTTTTCCAGCCTACTTTTGTGAGAGCTCAATCTTCTCTCCACTTCTACCCCAATCCACGTGAATAAATACAGGAGTGGTAGTTACTATTTTCCACATCAGCCAATGATGACTGCTCTAAGGGTAAATATCTAACTCAGTAGTCACCAGAGTCACCTTTTCAGAAATTTAATTCAAACTCTGCAGACAGCTGGACCTATAACATTGCTGGTGGGAAAAGAAAATGGTACAGCCACTCTGGAAAAGGTCAGCAGTTTCTTAAGAAATTCAACATGCAACTATCACAAAATTCAGCAACTGCACTGGACATTTATCCTGGAGGAGTGAAGACTTACATTCACACAAAAACCTATACATAAGCCCATCACAAAAGGACAAGTACTGTATGATTCCACTTCAATGAGATACTTAGGATAACCAAAATCCATAGAAAGTAGAATGGTGGTTGCCAGAGGATGGGGGAAGAAAGGGAAATGGGAAGTTATTGTTTAATGGGTAGAGTTTCAGTTTTGCAAGAAGAAGAGTTCTGGAGATGGTTACACAAACAATATGAGTGTATTTAATATCAATGCACTGTACACTTAAAAATAGTTAAAGTGATAAATGTTATATGTATTTTACCACAATTTCTAAAAATTGGAGGAAAAATCCCATACAAAAACGTTTATAACAACTTTACCCATAATAGGCAAAAACTGGAAACAACCCAGGGGTCCTTCAACAAGTAAATAAACAAACCACTGTTTATACTGTGGTCTAGCCACACTATGGAATACTACTAGCAATAAAAAGAAACTATTCATACACACTTGAATGAATTTCAAAGGTATTACTATGTGAGTGAAAGAAGCCAATCTCAAAAGGTTACATTCCACATTATTCTTTACGTGACATTCTCAAAAAAACAAAAATATAAGGATGGTGAGTAGATCAGTGGTTGCCAGGAGTTATGGATGGGGGGGGTTAACTATAAAGGAATAACACACGAGAATTTCGGGGGGATGAAAGCATTGTTATGTAACCTAATTATAGTGATTATGGGAATATGTACATGTGTTTAAAAATCACAGAACATCAAGGGAAAAATATCAATTTACAGTCTAATATTAAAAATAAAATGTTATTTTTTTTTTAAAGATTTTATTTATTTATTTCACAGAGAGAGACACAGAGAGAGAGGGAACACAAGCAGGCAGAGTGGGAGAGGGAGAAGCAGGCTTCCTGCTGAGCAGGGAGCCCGGTGTGGGGCTCTATCCCAAAACCCTGGGATCATGACCTGAGCCAAAGGCAGATGCTTAATGACTGAGCCACCCAGGCACCCCTAAAAATAAAATGTTAAATGTTTAGAAAAAAATACTGGAGGGCGCCTGGGTGGCTCAGTCATTAAGCATCTGCCTTCGGCTCAGGTCATGATCCCAGGGTCCTGGGATCGAGCCCAGCATCGGGCTCCCTGCTCAGCAGGAAGCCTGCTTCTCCCTCTCCCACTCCCCCTGCTTGTGTTCCTGCTCTCGCTATCTCTGTCTCTGTCAAATAAATAAATAAAATCTTAAAAAAAAAAAAAAATACTGGATTGCTAGCAGTAAGAAGGGGCTGATGAGGGAAACAGGAGAGAACGCAACAAAGACAGTCAGGGCAAACACAGGGGCACTTGAGGGTAGGGAGAAAGAATCCGTGGGGCCTCCAGACAGACTGGAGGTGGGAAGAATGCAGCAAGGAGAAACCAAGGTTGTCCCCTAAGTGAATTCATGAGCAATTCTGGGCTGATCTGTTCAGAAGACTCAGGCAAAAGAGGGCATCATCAGCCTTCCAGCACCCTTCCCTCTCCTTCCCAACAGAGAAACACTGTGCCTAGGCCAGGAATAATAAATGTGTCTATGTCAACCAAGTCTTTCTCAAATGCCCCTGCAGCTAGGGGTGATCACATAACCCTATTCCAACCAAAGAGACAAAGGAGGGCTACTGGGAAATATTTTCCTTTTGGGATTAAAAAATGGACAGAGCCATTTGAGAAAAGGGCCTGTTAGCTACTAAGACCAAACCTACCCAAATACCTACTCCTGTCTTCAGCTGTGGTTGTGATGCCTAAAGCTGTGACAGCCATCTTGCAGACAAAAGGCCTGGGGATAAATGGCCAACATGGTTCAGGAAAGAAAAGAAAGCCGTAAAGTGCTACTGATATCATGAGGCTGCTACCAGGGCCTTCAACTGCCAGTCCCCAGATTTCAGATTCTGTGGAGCTGAACCAGTTAGGTGTTCTGTCACTTCCACCTAAGAATGTTCCCAACTCCCTCACTCAGCGAGCAAACAATGCACACAGAGTGAGGAAAGCAGAAGGCCTGGGACTAAGTCCCAAAGAAGAGTAACATCAAACAGGAACCACTGGTTCTTTCAAGGGCAGTTTCTGTCCTGATGACGACTGGGAGAGTCTCTACTGGGAACCATGCTTTCCCTTTCTAGCTCCAAGCATCATGTTACCACTGAATGGCACATGGAAGCCCCTACCATGTTTGCAACGGCTCATCTGTGCCATCACTGTGGAAGCATCCTCACCCACCAGTGAACCTCCACAAACAGTGGATATTACATGCCACTTTCTAGAGCCCACCCTAATGGTGGGGAAGAAATACAGGCCACAACACATTCTATGTCCCTCTCGAAAGCTTCACAATGCACATGGGTATTTTAAAGGCTCTGAGAAGTTCTGCAATAAAGGTGCCTAGCATAACATTGCCCAACCTTTTTTAGTCACATTCCCCTTTTCTGCACACACCCCTTTTAGCATGCCATGAAACACACTGTCATAGATGAATGTCCTCAAACTATGCCATCAACCAACTAAGCCTTTGGTAGAACCCGCTACTTTTTTGCTGTGTGACATTAGATGTATGTCACCTCTCTGAGCCTCCTTTTCCCATCTGTGAAGAGTATCCCCACCAACCTTGCAAGACTGTTGTGAGGAGTGGATGACACATGAGTCTAAGAGTACAGAAAAGTCCTTATCAACTTAAGGTTCCTTCCTTCCCTTACCACCTATCCTCTTCCTCACCACACACACACACACACACACACACACACACACACACAGTGTCATTTAATGATCTAGGATAACATCAGTGTCCTCAGGAACCAGGGACCAATACCCAGGGACATCTTGCAACTTCTCAGCATCCCTGCACCGAATGACATAACAGCTTCTGGGCAAACCTACAAGGATTGAGAGGGCACCAAATGCTCTTAAAATGTGGCCAGCCTCCCACAGAACTAGCAGAGAGGTGTGCCCTCCCTTTCCCATCCCTGATTCCTTTGCCCATATGTCCATAATGGCAGCTGGGGCCTTCAGCATTACCTTAGAAATAAAAGGCATAACGGGCATGAGTGCAGGGAAGCCTATTTTCATTTACTATTTTACTAATTAAATGCTAATATCAATTATTTCTCTAAAAGTGAAGTATACTTGAGAGCAACCTATATATGTAAACAATTTTCAAATTACACAATTTTTAATAATTATTTTTAAAAATAAAAAATTGAACCCTCTAAATTTTAGTACTCTATAGGAAAGCCCCCAGTCACTTTACCCCACTTGAGTTACTGTTATGGCATCCAAACATTGTTCAGCAGGACTATACTGTTCCAATATTGTGCAGTCTTATTCAAAAATATTTTGAAAATCAAAAGACCTATAAATTTGCATTTGTCCCTCAAAAATAATTATTTGTTTAGCAGTTTAGTGAGTACAGTCACCACAGAATAACCACCATGAACTGGAGTTCAAAGAAAGACCAATCTAGTCCTCAAGAGGAACTCCAGGGTTCAAGGAATTGAGTTGGACCTCCCGTTAACTGGGTGCCAAGAAGAATCATTTTATAGTTGAGGAGAAAAAGTACTTAAGGTAAAAGTACTTAATCCAAAAGCCAGGAGACAATTCTCTTTCCAGCTCTGCCCCGACTTACTCTGCAATCTGACACAAATCACTAAAAACCACAAGATCAGTACTTTCTGGGTACTACCCCGACTACACCACTTGGCTAGTGGTATCCAAGGTAAATAAAAGTACTTAGTAAATTGTAACCCATTAATTATCTCAAACATCCTAACCTCTCTCACAGTTTTCTTCTCTATATATATATCAAACTTTTATTTTTGAGCTCCTCCTTTCAAGGGGCTCCTCAAATTTTTAGTGGCCAAATTTCTAGATTTGCAAGTACACCAGCTGAATCAACTCTTTTGGATGTTTATTTTCCCCTAGTTGATCTTTTAGTTATGTATTTTTAAGATTTTTTTTTTAACTTTGATATCTCCAACAGAGAATCATGTTGAACTTGCACTTGTGTATGTTTCCATCAGTGCCTTGTATCTTTCTGTGTAGTAAAGAATCTGGCCACGTCCAAAGAGAAGTCTGGCCTCTGTCCTCAACTTCTAGGAGGTAATCTTTCATATCTGACTAAAGTGTCCTTGTTTACGGTGAGTGCTGGCCGCACCCAATCTTAGGGCGGGGTTGGCCACATCTGATAGTCCTAGAGTCAACGCTGGCCACCCTAGAAACATCAACCATATGACTTAGGGTGAGGGTTCTGGGTCAGTTTTACTGAGACTGAGTTCAATCATGTGGGCAATCAATTAATCATGCCTACACAACAAAGCCTCAATAAAAACTCTGGACACCAAAGCTTAAACAAGCTTACTTGGTTAGCAATATGTACTGGCACACTCTGAGGGGAGGACAGTAATGTCCTGAGTTCACAAGGACAGGACACTAGAAGCTCCACATCTGGAACCTTCCTGGACTTTATCCAATGTGCTTCCTCCTTTGGCTGACTGTAACCTCTATCCTTTCCCTGTAATCTACAATCCTTTCGTGAGTGTAACTCCTTTCAGTAAGTTCTATGAGTGCTAGCAAATTATCAAACCTGATGGTGGTTGTGGGAGACCCCTAAAATTGCAGGTGGTGTCAGAAGTGAGGCGGTCTTGTGTAGAACTGGGACCTAAACTTTGAAGTTGGGCTAACTCTGGGCACCTTCCAAGGCTTCCAATAAAATCCAGTCTTACATATACAGGTTCTCATGAGATCTGAAATTGCTTTTTTCAATTACATGTTAATGTGTAATATTTAACTCACTTTTGATACCCTATATATAATATAAGGTTTTGTTGTTGTTTTCTTGTTTTGTTTTGTCCCTCCATGCACCCTTGGTCCTTGAAAAGCAAAGGCAAATGACAACAATTGTTGTGGCTTAAATCATATAAGACACTGGTTTAGTCAATGACTTAGATTATCTTATTTAATTCTCACACCAATTTATGAGGTACCCTCTATTAAGCACTGTTCTCCATCTTATTAGAAAAATACTAAGGCACAAAGAGAAAAATTAAGTGATTTGTTCAGGGTCACAGAGCTAGTAAGTAGAGAGCCTAGACATAAGCATACGCATTTGGACTTCTTAAACATTTATGCAAATAGCGCCTTTCATATAAAAGATGAATTGTATTTAAGAGTTTGTCTCTAACTGTGTAGATACAAACACTATTTCTCAACCTTTTCTCCCCTTTTCTTTCATCCTACAGCCCTCACTTTTTAGCTAAACACATGCTCCTGCTAAAAATAAAACTCTATTTCTCAGCCTCCCTTACTGAAACCGCCCTATAGAATTTGTGTGATCACAAATAAGCTTTTATCTTGCTTATTAAGCCACTGTTGTTTTATGACTTTTATGTTTGGTAAAATGACCTAATATTAACTGAACCACACACTCTCCAACCTAAATGATCTCTTTCCCTGAGGCTTTCACTAGTATCTGAGAGCTGATTTGCCAGAAAGAAACTAACCAGGGAACAAATTTCCCTCTCCAATTAGAGTATTAAAATAAGTCATGTTTGGAAACATTCTGAAGGGCAAATACAATCCTCCATTACATAAGGATACATAAAATTACATTGAAATCTTGTTTGGCAAAGATTTAGGCAGATAGACAAATACTCTCTCCCTCTCTACTCTTCACCTAAGAAACATAAAGTCTCATCCGTCCTTAAAAATAAATCAATAAAAACTTCCCTCAAAACTGCCTGTCTCCACCATCACTGGTGTCCCCCTTCCTTCTATCACTATACTTTTTCAAAAGCACTACACTTGCTATTTCTACTTACCTTAACCTCACATCGCTCTTTTATCCATCACAGTTAAAAACTGATAACAAAGTTTATCCATCCTTTGAAACCACCTCTTCCTCACACTTGCCTTTCCAACAAACTGCTGATCACTGGCTTTACCATGATCAATCGGCCCCCAAAATGTCATATTCCATCCCCACTTCTGTTCTCACTCTATGTACTCTTCCGATTCAACACCAACCAACTGTATTTTCTCAACTATTATAACAAAAAAAAATACATACACATATGTATATATGGTCAGCCTTTACCAGGTTACTAAGTACTCCAAATCCAAATTTCTAACAATATGTAAGACGCTGCCATCGACTATTTGCCAAACGCCTCCAATTCGACATGTCCAAAACAGAACTGAATGATTACTATGGAAAAGGGACAATCACAGACTAAGTTCATTCACAACACAGATTTTTTTTTAATTAAAATACCAGCAAAGTTAATCAGCAACAATAAAACATAGAAAAAAATAATTCATCATAAGTAATTGAACTTATCCCAGAAACAAGAATAGCTTAACATTAGAAAATTCTATCCATGTAATTTACCTATTATTAAAGAATAAAAATTATATAAATCACTCAGTAGAAACAGAAGAGTAAAGTGATAAAATTCAACATCCATTCCTGATTTTAAAACCTTATAGCAAGGGGCGCCTGGCTGGCTCAGTCGGAAAGCCTGTAACTCTTGCTCTTAGGGTTGTGAGTTCAAGTCCCAACGTGGGTGGAGGAGATTACTTAAAAAATAAAATTGTTAAAAAAAATAAAACCTTATAGCAAAGGAGAAAAAGAGAACTTTATCAACCTAATAAAAAATACCTTCCAAAACCTATAGCAAATAGCAATCTTAATAGTGAAACTGTAGAAGCATTCCTTCAACATGAGGGAAACAAATAAGAAAGCTCACCATCAAAACGTTGAGGGAGGAGGAGCAAGATGGCGGAGGAGTAGGAGAACTAAATTTCATCTGGTCCCAGGAATTCAGCTGGATAGGGATCAAACCATTCTGAACACCTACGAACTCAACAGGAGATGGAAGAAAAGAATAGCAGCAACTCTCTGAACAGAAAAGCAACCACTTTCTGGAAGGTAGGACGTGCGGAGAAGTGAATCCGAGGCAATATTCGGGAGGATAGACGATAGGGGAGGGGGCCTCCGTCAGCCACTTCTGGCAAGTGATAGAGTAGCCAAGCACAAAATCGGACTTTTAGAAATCTGCTCCGCTGAGGGACGTCACTCGGGTGGCTAAGCGGGGGGTGGAACCCTCACAGGACAGTGTGGTCTCAGGACCCTCGAGGTCACAGGAAGAAGGGGGTGCCTGAGTGCGGCAGAGCTCCCAGGTATCGCAGCGGGGAAGCCGGCTGCACAGACGGAGCCGAGGAGTGGGCTTTCAGCTCAGGGTTGCCATAAACCGTGATCCATGGCACAGTCGGGCCACTGCTCCTCCAGCAGGGACCCAACAAGCGGCAGATCCGGGGAGACTCCCCTTTCTCCCCTGGGAGGAAGGGTGCGGGAGTGCACCGCAGGGATCTGCTGGGTTTGGAGACTCCACAAAGGGTTGTGTGCCAGAGACAGAAACACTCGGTCACAGGCCGGGTGAGCACGGAGTGTGGCCGGAGACCGGGGAGACGGGAGTGATTGACTGCTTTTCTCTGGGGGCGCACTGAGGAGTGGGCCCCGAGTTCTCGGCTCCTCCGGGGTGGAGACTGGGAGGCCGCCATTTTCACGGAAAGCTTGCAAGGAACAAAAGCTCTGGAGAGCAAACCAGAGCTGATTACTTAGCCCGGACCGGCAAGGGCGGGGCAATTCCGCCTCCGGCAAAGACATTTGGGAACCACGGCAACAGGCCCCTCCCCCAGAAGATCAGCAAGAACCACCAGCCAAGAACAAATTTACCGATCAATGAGAACGGCAGAACTCCGGCGCTAGGAGAATACTGCACATAGAATTCATGGCTCTTTTACCATGATTCTTTAGTCTTTCAAAGTTAATTTTTTTAATTTCCTTTTTTTTTTTTTGAATTTTTCTTTTTCCCTTTTTCAGCCATCTTATCAATCCCTTTTTTAAAAATCTTTTTTATTTTTCATTTTTAGAGTCACATTCTATCCCTTCATAGTAGTTAACTTTATTTTTGGTATATATATATATAAGTTGTTCTCTCTTTAAAATTTTGGGATACAGTTTCTTCTAACAGACTAAAATATACCCTATATCTCTAGTGTATGGCTTTTGTTCTAGTCTCCTGCCTGATCACATTCTCTTTTTTTTTTTATTTCTCTTTTTTCTTTTTTCAACCAACTTCTTATCAATTCCTTTTATAAAATCTATTTTAATTTTCATCTTTACAGTCATATTCCATCCCTTCACCGTATTTACCCTTATTTTTGTACATATATAAGCTTTTCATTCTTTAAAATTTTGGGAGGCAGTTTCTTCTAACAGACCAAAATATACCCAAAATGTAGCGTGTGGCACTGATCTATTCATATGATCATATTTAATCATATTCTTTTTTTTTTAATCTTTCTCTTTTTCTTTCTTTTTTCTTTCTTTCCCTTTCTTTTCCCCCAGTTTCAGGTCTCTTCTGATTTGTTTAGTGTTTATTTTTCTGGGGTCGTTGTTACCCTGTTAGCATTTTGTTCTCTCATTCATCTATTCTCCTATGGACAAAGTGACAAGATGGAAAAAATCACCTCAAAAAAAAGAACAAGAGGCAGTACCAACTGCTAGGGACCTAATTAATACGGACATTAGTAAGATGTCAGAACTAGAGTTCAGAAAGACAATAATAAAGATACTACCTGGGTTTGAAAAAAGCATGGAAGATATTAGAGAAACCCTTTCTGGAGAAATAAAAGAACTAAAATCTAACCAAGTCGAAATCAAAAGGCTATTAATGAGGTGCAATCAAAAATGGAGGCTCTAACTGCTAGGATAAATGAGACAGAAGAGAGAAGTAGTGATATAGAAGACCAAATGATAGAAAATAAAGAAGCTGAGAAAAAGAGAGATAAACAACTACTGGATCACGAGGGCAGAATTCGAGAGATAAGTGATACCATAAGATGAAACAACATTAGAATATTTGGGATCCCAGAAGAAGAGAGAGAGAGAGGGCAGAAGGTATACTGGAGCAAATTAGAGCAGAGAACTTCCCTAATTTGGGGAAGGAAGCAGGCATCAAAATCCAGGAGGCACAGAGAACCCCCCTCAAAATCAATGAAAATTGGTCAACACCCCAACATCTAATAATAAAACTTACAAGTCTCAGAGACAAAGAGAAAATCCTGAAAGCAGCTCGGGACAAGAGGTCTGTAAACTACAATGGTAGAAACATTAGATTGGCAACAGACCTATCCACAGAGACCTGGCAGGCCAGAAAGGACTGGCATGATATATTCAGAGCACTAAATGAGAAAAATATGCAGCCAAGAATACTATATCCAGCTAGGCTGTCATTGAAAATAGAGGGAGAGATAAAAAGCTGCCAGGACAAACAAAAACTAAAGGAATTTGCCAACACGAAACCAGCCCTACAAGAAATATTGAAACAGGTCCTCTAAGCAACGAGAGAGCCTAAAAGTAACATAGACCAGAAAGGAACACAGACAATATACAGCAACAGTCATCTTACAGGCAATACAACGGCACTAAATTCATTTTTTTCAATAGTTGCCCTGAATGTAAATGGGCTAAATGCCCCAATCAAAAGACACAGGCTATCAGATTGGATAAAAAAACAAGACCCATCAATATGTTGTCTGCAAGAGGCTCATTTTAGACCCAAAGACACCCCCAGATTGAAAGTGAGGGGGTGGAAAACCATTTACCATGCTAATGGACACCAAAAGAAAGCTGGGGTGGCAATCCTTATATCAGACAAATTAGACTTTAAACCAAAGACTATAATAAGAGATGAGGAACGACACTATATCCTACTTAAAGGGTCTATCCAACAAGAAGATCTAACAATTTTAAATATCTATGCCCCTAACATGGGAGCAGCCACTTATATAAGCCAATTAATAACAAAAGCAAAGAAACACATCGACAACAATACAATAATAGTGGGGGACTTTAACACGCCCCCTCGCTGAAATGGACAGATCATCTAAGCAAAAGATCAACAAGGAAATAAGACTTTAAATGACACACTGGACCAGATGGACTTCACAGATATATTCAGAACATTCCATCCCAAAGCAACAGAATACACATTCTTCTCTAGTGCCCATGGAACATTCTCCAGAATCAATCATATCCTAGGTCACAAATCAGGTCTCAACCGGTACCAAAAAACTGGGATCATTCCCTGTGTATTTTCGGACCACAATGCTTTGAAACTAGAACTCAATCACAAGAGGAAAGTTGGAAAGAACTCAAATATATGGAGGCTAAAGAGCATCCTACTAAAGAATGAATGGGTCAACCAGGAAATTAAAGAATTTAAAAAATTCATGGAAACAAATGAAAATGAAAACAAAACTGTTCAAAATCTTTGGGATGCAGCAAAGGAAGTCCTAAGAGGAAAGTATATAGCAATACAAGCCTTTCTCAAGAAACAAGAAAGTTCTCAAATATACAACCTAACCCTACACCTAAAGGAGTTGGGAGAGAGAACAGCAAATAAAGCCTACACCCAACAGGAGAAGAGGAAATAATAAAGATCAGAGCAGAAATCAATGACATAGAAACCAAAAGAACATTAGAACAGATCAATGAAACTAGGAGCTGGTTCTTTGAAAGAATTAATAAGATTAATAAACCCCTGGCCAGACTTATCAAAAAGAATAGAGAAATGACCCAAATAAATAAAATCATGAATGAAAGAGGAGATCATAACCAACACCAAAGAAATACAAACAATTATAAGAACATATTATGAGCAACTACATGCCAGCAAATTAGATAATCTGGAAGAAATGAATGCATTCCTAGAGATATATAAACTACCAAAAATGAACCAGGAAGAAACAGAAAACCTGAACAGACCTATAACCACTAAGGAAACTGAAGCAGTAATCAAAAATCTCCCAACAAACAAGAGCCCAGGGCCAGATGGCTTCCCAGGGGAAATCTTAGAAACTTTTTTTTTTTTTTTTTGACAGCGAGAGAAGAACACCAGCAGCAGGGGTGGGAGAGGGAGAAGCAGGCTTCCCGCTGAGCAGGGAGCCCGATGTGGGGCTCAATCCCAGGACCCTGGGATCATGACCTGAGCCAAAGGCAGACTCTTAACAACTGAGCCACCCAGGCGCCCCTCTACCAAACATTTAAGAAGAATTAATACCTATTCTTCTTAAACTGTTCCAAAAAATAGAAATGGAAGGAAAACCTCCAAACTCATTTTATGAGGCCACCATTACCTTGATCCCCAAACCAAAGACCCCATCAAAAAGGAGAATTACAGACCAATATCCCTGATGAACATGGATGCTAAAATTCTCACCAAAATACTAGCCAATAGGATCCAACAGTACATTAAAAGGATTATTCACCATGACCAAGTGGGATTTATTCCTGGGCTGCAAGGTTGGTTCAACAACCGCAAATCAATGTGATACAATACATTAATAAAAGAAAGAACAAGAACCGTATGATCCTCTCAATAGATGCAGAAAAAGCATTTGACAAAGTACAGCATCCTTTCTTGATCAAACCTCTTCAGAGTATAGGGATAGAGGATACATACCTCCATATCATAAAAGCCATCTATGAAAAACCCACAGTGAATATCATTCTCAATGGGGAAAAACTGAGTGCTTTCCCCCGAAGGTCAGGAACACAGCAGGGATGTCCACTGTCACCAATGCTATTCAACATCGTACTAGAAGTCCTAGCCACAGCAAACAGACAACAAAAAGAAATAAAAGGCATCCAAATCGGCGTAGAAGAAGTCAAACTCTCACTCTTTGCAGATGATATGATACTTTATGTGGAAAACCCAAAAGACTCCACCCCAAAACTGCTAGAACTCATACAGGAATTCAGTAAGGTGGCAGGGTATAAAAATCAATGCACAGAAATCAGTGGCATTCCTATACACCAACAACAAGACAGAAGAAAGAGAAATTAAAGAGGCGATCCCGTTTACAATTGCGCCCAAAACCGTAAGATACCTAGGAATAAATCTAACCAAAGAGGCAAAGAATCTGTACTCCGAAAACTATAAAATACTCATGAAAGAAACTGAGGAAGATACAAAGAAATGGAAAAATGTTCCATGCTCATGGATTGGAAGAACAAATATTGTGAAGATGTCAATGCTACCTAGAGCAATCTACACATTCAGTGCAATCCCTATCAAAATACCATCCACTTTTTTCAAAGAAATGGAACAAATAATCCTAAAATTTGTATGGAACCAGAAAAACCCCGAATAGCCACAGGAATGTTGAAAACGAAAAGCAAAGCTTGTGGCATCACAATTCTGGACTTCAAGCTCTATTACAAAGCTGTCATCATCAAGACAGTATGATACTGGCACAAAAACAGACACATAGATCAATGGAACAGAATAGAGAGCCCAGAAATGGACCCTCAACTATATAATCTTCGACAAAGCAGGGAAGAATGTCCAATGGAAAAAAGACAGTCTCTTCAGCAAATGGTGTTGGGAAAATTGGACAGCCACATGCGAAAGAATGAAACTGGACCATTTCCTTACACCACACACAAAAATAGACTCCAAATGGTTAAAGACCTAAATGTGAGACAGGAGTCCATCAAAATCCCCAAAGGAGAACACAGGCAGCAACCTCTTCGACCTCAGCCGCAGCAAATTCTTCCTAGAAACATCGCCAAAGGCAAGGGAAGCACGGGCAAAAAATGAACTATTGGGACTTCATCAAGATAAAAAGCTTTTGCAAAGCAAAGGAAACAGTCAACAAAACCAAAAGACAACTGACAGAATGGGAGGAGATATTTGCAAATGACATATCAGATAAAGGGCTAGTATCCAAAATCTATAAAGAACTTATCAAACTCAACACCCAAAGAACAAATAATCCAATCAAGAAATGGGCAGAAGACATGAACAGACATTTTTTCCAAAGAAGACATCCAAATGGCCAACAGACACATGAAAAAGTGCTCAACATCGCTCGGCATCAGGGAAATCCAAATCAAAACCTCAATGAGATACCACCTCACACCAGTCAGAATGGCTAAAATTAACAAGTCAGGAAACGACAGATGTTGGCAGGGATGCAGAGAAAGGGGAACCCTCCTACACTGTTGGTGGGAATGCAAGCTGGTGCAGCCACTCTGGAAAACAGTATGGAAGTTCCTCAAAAAGTTGAAAATAGAGCTACTGTATGACCCAGCAATTGCACTACTGGGTATTTAGCCCAAAGATACAAATGTAGGGATCTGAAGGGGTACGTGCACCCCGATGTTTATAGCAGCAATGTCCACGATAGCCAAACTGTGGAAAGAGCCAAGATGTCCATCGACAGATGAATGGATAAAGAAGATGTGGTATATATACACAATGGAATATTATGCAGCCATCAAAAGGAATGAAATCTTGCCATTTGCAATGATATGGATGGAACTGGAGGGTGTTATGCTGAGCGAAATAAGTCAATCAGAGAAAGACATGTATCATATGACCTCAGTGATATGAGGAATTCTTAATGTCAGGAAACAAACTGAGGGTTGCTGGAGTGGTGGAGGGTGGGAGGGATGCGGTGGCTGGGTGATAGACCCTGGGGAGGGTATGTGCTATGGTGTGCACTGTTAATTGTGTAAGACTGTTGAATCACAGACCTGTACCTCTGAAACAAATAATATATGTTAAAAAAAAAAAGAAGACAGTAGGAAGGGAAAAATGAAGGGGGGGAAACTGGAGGGGGAGACGAACCATGAGAGGCTATGGACTCTGAGAAACAAACTGAGGGTTCTAGAGGGGAGGGGGTGGGGGCATGGGTTAGCCTGATGATGGGTATTAAGGGCACGTATTAAATGGAGCACTGGGTGTTATACGCAAACAATGAATCATGGAACACTACATCAAAAACTAATGATGTAATGTATGGTGATTAACATAACATAATAAAATTTTTAAAATGCAAAAAAAAATTTAAAAAAACTTTATTTGATTGTACTGGATGTCTTAGCCAGCAAAGTAAAGGAGATGAAAATATAAGAAAAATTTCAAAGTCTTCTGTCATTGATAATATGATTTATACACTGGAAACCCAAAGAATCTACAAATTATTAGAAACTAGAGTGCAGCAAGGGAAGGAAACGAACAGAAAGGAGGCCCCCAATAAACGTCACTGCCCTTCCTTCCCACCCTTTGGGTCTCACCTGTCTAGACTCCAAGCATTCAAACTTGCACTGACACATTCTTTTCTCTTAAGGTAAAACCACTGTTTACATCAGCTTTTATTCACATCCATTATTGCATTGCTAAGATTTCCAGGCCCTGTCTTCTGATTTAGATTTAAGAAACATAAAAGCCCTTAAAGACTTTGTCAGATAACTTTTCTAAAGCATTAGAAGTGAGGAATTTTACTAAAGTGACTCTTACTAATCTCCAAATTCTAATCATCCTAGGGGTTGACTAAAAAACATGCTGAATGATTCAAAAATGCAATGCTCTCTTCCAAAAGATAAATGACAATGACCTATATGATGGCCTTTTTAAATTTATTATTTTTTTTTAAGATTTTATTTATTTGAGAGAGACAGAGAGAGCACAAGCTAGCTACTTATGCACAATCATAGGTCAAGAATGGTTTTAGGAAACAACCACAAGATAGTCAGCAGCAGGTACAGAATATACCAGAATAACAATATTCTACAAGGCTCAGTGGCAAGTGCCTGAAAGAATTTAAGACCTTCCAAAAAGAAATGCCACTGCTTCAAGGTCATAAAGGAAGAACTCCTTAACTCAAGCTAACCAAGAGTTAAAATAGTGCTAATTATTTTCCGAGGGTTTTTCACAAATATGGTCTAAGATGATTCTTCATAGCAAATGAATGCACTCTACGTGCACAGAATACACTGTCATACAAACAACAAAGAACTTTCTGAATGTTACTGTTTTAAGCTAAACCGTGTACCTTCTGGTGTACAGATTTGTAGTTAAGAACCAAACAGCACAAACTCTATCACATTTGGGTTCCCTATTCCATAAGAGTGAATCCATTCTTAAGAAAACACATTAAAAGGAAAGCACAACAGTTCATCAATACAAGTAACTGGTCCGTCACCTGAAAAAAACTGAAAGAGATTCAAAGTGAAACAAAATTCACTGAGAAATCCAATGACCCTCAAGTTTCCATACCAAATCCACTTACTTTGGTCATGTGGGCCCCATATAATACCAAGTTCTTTCATGTTCCCGTTTTAATAACGCAGCTCATGAACCATCAACACAACTCACCATCTCTATCTTAAATTTGGTCAGATATAGGTCATCCATATGGCTATCAAAAAAATTTGTCTACAAGAGAGAACTGTTATAGATCAATCTAACTACATTTTAGGGAATTTTAGTTTGAGTTAATGGTAACTTCAGATTAAATCACTAGTTATCAGTCATTGAATTAATTTCAGCTTAACTCAGTGATAATCAATAAATGTCTACCAAATGTGAGGGGCACTGAGCTAGGTGCAGGGAATACAAAGAAAAATAAGGTACTATTTGCCCATAGAAGTTAACAATCCTATGCAAACAAAGCAAATACAAAATGAGTGAATCACAAAAAAGGAAGTAAATAACTTCCTTTGGTGGTGTACCAGGGACTGTAGGTTAGACAGAAGTAGTAAGATATCCACAGAAAAAGTATTCTCGAAGCAAACAAGTATGCCTTGAGAAGATTTACATAAGGAAAATAGTTTAGAAATGTATAATCTTCAGGGCACCTGGGTGGTGCAGTCAGTTAAGCGTCCTGACTCTTGGTTTTGGTTCAGATTGCATCTCTGGGTCGTGGGATTGGGCCTGAGCCCCACATCAAGCTCCTCACTGAGAGAGGAGTCTGCTTGGGATTCTCTCTCCCTTCTTCCTCTGCCCCTCCCCCTCCCTCTCGAAAATAAATAAAAATAAATCTTAGAGGAAAAAAAAAGAAATGCATGATCTTCAAATACAAATTAAAAGGAAAAACATGAGTTTGCCAAGCAGATCAAGAAAACAAGGGCATGCTACGCATAGAAGGGATAGTATATAAAGATATGGAAGAAGTGACACAACACACTAGTTAGCAAGTAAGTTGCTGTGGATGCTAAATGTTAGTGTGTGTGGTGGGAGAGGGTATGGTACAGTAGAGTAAAACAGACTGAACATAATAAGGAAGCTGGAGAGGACAAAATCTTAATCATGAACAGAGCTTGCATTGCATCCTGATGACAAAAGGAAGCCACTAAGGGCTTCTACTTGAAAATGGCATGCCTGTACTTAAATCTTACAAACAAAAAAACAATGCCTCCTGAGGACTAACGCGGTGGCAAGGGAGTTAGGAAGGAAAATGATACAGGAAATGGGAGTCAGGAGGTCACCCAAGCAAAAAATGATAAGGACCTAATAAAATCCATCTAAAGTAGATAGGGAGAAGTGGGACCAAATATCAGAGACCTCAGAAAGGCAGGACCAATAATAAGTTTAAGTAAGTGATTAAACGTGAATGGGAAAAGGAGTAATATGATAGGTTTTTCACTCTACTGACTGGATAGAAAGGAGTAAGCATTAACTAAACAGAAAATAGAGAAAAGGTCGACTTGGAATAAAGGGAAAGAGTGAGAAAGAAATGAGTTAAGTATGGTTTTAGACATGCTGTGTTTAAAAAGCCAACAAAGCAAGCAGGTTAAGATCTCCAGGGCTGAAGACATGCATTTGAAAATCATCAGCCTACAGGAGGGGCTGACGCTCCCACCTAACTGTACACTTACATGGGTGAATTTTATGGTATGTAAAGTAAATCTCATAAAGATGTTTATTAAAAAGTAGGAGCAGTTATGTGGATATCAGACAGTAGTTTTCAGAGCAGGGATAAAGCGGGTTTTATAATAACAGGGTTAATACATCAAGAGAATATAGCAAGAGAATATAACAATGTAAACATTACACATCTAATCAGAGGGTTTCAAAATATATGAAGCAAACTGACCGAAATAAAAGGAAAAATAGACAAATCCACAGCATATTAGGCAAATCCAACACCCTTCATTCAATAATTCATAAAAGGAGAAGAAGGAAAATCAGTAAGGACATAAAAGATGAGCAACACACCATCAACCAACCTGACCTAAATGACATTTATAAAACACACTACCCAACAACAGCAAAATACACATTCCATTCAAATGTAAATAGAACATTTACCAATACAGACCATTTTCTGGGCTGTAAAACAAGTCTTAATAAATTTAAAAGGATTCAAACCATACAGAGTATGTTTTTTGCTATAGTAGAATTAAAGTGGCAGTCAATAACATGAAGGGATCTAGATAATCTCCAAATATTTGAAAACTGAGTAATACATTTCTCAATAATTAAGGGTCAAAAAAGAAATCAAAAGTGATACTAGATGACTACAGTGGTGGATGCATATAAGTGTGCATATATTAAACACCACTGAGGGCGCCTGGGTGGCTCAGTCGTTAAGTGTCTGTCTTCGGCTCAGGTCATGATCCCAGGGTCCTGGGATCGAGTCCCGCATCAGGCTCCCTGCTCAGCAGGGTGTCTGCTTCTCCCTCTGCCTCTGCCTGCCGCTCTGCCTACTTGTGCTCTATCTCTCTGTCAACTTGTGCTCTATCTCTCTGTCAAATGAATAAAATCCTTAGGGAAAAAAATAAATAAATAAACACCACTGAAATGTACACTTTAAGTGGTTGAACTGTATGGTATGTGAATTCGATCTCAATAAAGCTATTTTTAAAAAAATTAAATCAGAAAGTGGCTTGAACTAAAAGAAAATGGAAACATCAAAATTTGTAGGTGAAGCTCAAGGAATCCTTACAGAAAATTCACAGCACTAAATGCCTTCATGAAGAAAAGAAGAAAGGTTATAGGGACAGTTCTAGCATGACCAATCCAAATTAGAAAGATCTTAGATGAAGGACCTCAGGTTCTAACTTAATAGAAAAAGAGAAAATTAAACCTAAAACTAGCAGAAGAAAGGAAATAATAAAAGTGAAATGAAATAAAAGAGAAAATTAAAGATTGAGTAAAACCAATGAAACAAAAGGCTCACAGAGATTTAAAAAAAAAAAGATAAATTTCTGACACTAATAAAGAAAGCCACAAATTATAATAACTAGAATGAAAGCAGCAGCATAACTACAATACTACAAATATTAAAATTATAGTAAGGGACTGTTTTTTACAAGGTTACACCAAAAATTCAACAATTTACATTCCTTGCTTAAAAAAAAAAACTCAAGTGGACTCAAGAGGACCTAGACTACTACCTGAATAGCCAATATCTATTAAAGAAACTGAATGTGTACGTAAAACTTTCCATAGAGAACTCCAGCAGTTCAGATGATTTCACTGGTGAACTCCACCAAGTATTTAGAGAAGAATCAATATCAGTTCCTCAGAAACTCAGGAAACTGAAGAGGGAATACTTCTCAACTCCTTTCATGAGGGCATTACTCTGATACCAAAACAGACAAAAATAATAACTACTCCTTGTGAACACAGAAAAGCACTTCTATGATTTAAAAAATACGTAATGACTGAATGGAGTTAAAATTCAAAAATCAAACAATGCAAGTCACCATATTAACAGACTTTTAAGAAATGACTATATGATCATCTCAGTAGATACAGAAAGAAAATTTGGCAAAATCCAATTCCTATTCCTGATTAAAAAAAAAAAAAAAAACTCTCAGCAAACTAAGAATGTAAGGCAACTTCCTAATCAATAAAGGGCATCTATGAAAAACCTACAGCTAACATTATCCTTAATGGTAAAAGACAGAATGCTTCCTCCCGAAGATAAGGAACAAGGGAAGGATGCCTACTCTCACTACTTCAATTCAAAAACGTATTAGAGATTCTAGCCAGTGCAAAAGGGCAAAAAAAAATAAGCAACCAGTTCAGGAAGAAGGAAGTAAAACTGTATTTATTCACGGACAGGACTGTAGAAAATCTATAACCCTAACTCTAATCATATTTTGCAATTTTGCACCTTTCAGACTATGCACATCGTAACCACCCCTCCTTTGGAGTCTTCTCTGTTCTGCCCTGATGAGTTCATATGCATTTGTAAAAATCCCACTCTCTATATCCAGCATTCTCTATATTCTCCACAACCTTTTTTTTTCCCCCAATTTTGAGATATAACTGACATAGAACATTGTATAAATTCCAGGTGTATTAACATGTTGACTCGATAGATTTATATATGGCAAAATGATCACCACCACAGCATCAGCTAACATCTCCATCATGTTATATAATTATCATTTATTTGTGATAAGAACATTTAAGATCTACTCTCTTAACTTTCAAGTATATAATATAGCATTGTTAACTATAATCACCATGCTATATATTAGATCCCCAGAACTTGTTTGTCTTATAAGTGGAAGTTTATACCCTTTGACCAACATCTCCCCATTTCCCCCACTCCCAGCCCCTGACAACCACAATTGTAAGTCTGTTTCTATGATTTTGGCCTTTTTATATTCTACTTACAAGCGATATATTTGCCTTTCTCTGTCTGACTTACTTCACTAAGCATATGGCAGTATGTTGTCACAAATGAAAGTATGTCCTTCTTTCACATGGGATAGTAATATTCCACCATATGTATACATACATCTTCTTTACCCATATATCCAAACTGACAAGCACTTAAGTTGTTACCATATCTTGGTTATCATAATACTGTAGTGAACACAGGAGTGCCAATATCTTAAGATCCTGTTTCCATTTCCTTTCAATGTATACCCAGAAGTGCAACTGCTGGATCTTATTATGGTAGGTCGTTTTAATTTTTTGAGGAACCTCTGTAACATTTTCCATAGTAGTCAGACCAATTTACATTCCTACCAGTAGTGTACAAGGCTTCCCTTTCCCCCACTATCCTCACCAACACTTATCTCTTGCCTTTTGGATAATAAACATCTAGCACCTGAAGTGATATTGTGCTTTTGATTTGTGTTTCCCTGAGGATTAGTGATGTTAAGCATCTTTTCATATACCGTTTGGCCATTTGTAGGTCTTCTTTGGAAAAAATGTCTATTCTGTTCCCCTGCCCATTTTTTAGTTGCATTGTTTGCTTTTTTGCTACTGAGTTGTAGGAGTTCTTTATATAGTTTGGATATTCCCTTATCAGCAATATGATTTCCAAATATTTTTGCCCATTCCTTAGGTCACCTTTTCATTTTGGATTAATGTTTCTTGTGCTGTACAGCTTTTTAGTTTGATGTAATCCAAGTATTAATGTTTGCTTTTGTTGCTTGTGTTTTTAGAGTCATTTCCAAAAAATCAATGACAATGACAAAAGTGTCAAGGTTCTTTTCCTGTTCTCTTCTACAAGTTTGATTGTTTCAGGTCTTATGTTTAAGTCTACAGTCCACTTGAGTTAATTTTTATGAGTGGTATAAGTCCATTTTATAAGTGGTATATGTGGTTATCAGGTTTTCCCAACACCATTTACTGAAGAGACTATCCTTTCCCATTGAATATTCTTGACTCCCTTGTCAAATATTGTGAGGGTTTATTTCTCTCGATTCTGTTCCATTTGTCTATGTGTCTATTTTTATGTGAGGACCATACTGTTTTGATTACTATAGCTCTATAGTATAGTTTGAAGTCAGTAAGTGTGATGTCTCCAGCTTTGTTCTTCTTTCTCAGGATTGCTTTGGCTATGCAGGGTCTTTTGTGATTCCATATGAATTTTAGGATTGTTTTCTCTAATTCTGTGAAAAATACCAGTGGAATTTTGACAGGAATTGCACTGACTCTATAGATAGCTTGAGGTAGTATGAACATTTTTACAATATTAATTCTTTCAATCCATGAGCAGGGATATCTCTCTCCAATCTTTTTTATCAAAATCCTGTAGTTTTCATTGACAGATCTTTCACCTCCTTGGTTAAATTTATTCCTCAGTATTTTATTCTTTTTGATGCTATTGTGAATGGGATTGCTTTACTTCTTTTTCAGATAGTTTGTTAGCGTACAGAAACATAACTGATTTCTACATTTTTATATCCGTCAACTTTACTGAACTCACTGAATATTTCCATCTTTTTTATGGTGGAGTCTTTACGGGTTTTCTATACATAAGATCATATCATCTGCAAAGACGATTATATTTCTTCCTTTCCAATTTGGATGCCTTTTATTTAGTTTGCCTGCTTGCCCTGGCTTCGATTTCCAGTACTATGTTGAATAGGAGTGATGAGAGTGAGCACTCTTTGTCTTATCTTAGATCTTAGAGAAAAAGCTTTCAATCTTTCACTGTTGAATATGATGATAGCTGTGGGCTTATCATATATGGCTTTTATTATGCTGAGGTATGTTCCTTCTATACCCAATTTACTGCGAGTTTTTATCATGAAAGGATGTTGTATTTTGTCAAATGCTTTTTCTACATCTACTGAGATGATCATATGACTTTTATCTTTCATTCTATTAATGCAGTGTATCACATGTATTGATTTACATATTTTGGGCCACCTTTGCATCCCAGGAACAAATCCCACCTGATCATGGTACATGATACTTTTAATGTGAGGCTGAACTTGGTTTGCTAATACTTTATTGAGATTTCTGCAGTTTTTTCATCAGGGATATTAGCCTGCAGTTTTCTTTACTTTGAGTGTCCCTGTCTGGCTTTGAAATCAGGATAATGCTCGTCTTATTAAATAAATTTGGGAGTACTCCCTCCTCTTCAATATTCTGAACAGTTTGAGAAGGACTGGTCACCTTAATTTTTCCTTAAATGTCTGGTAGAGTTCACCCATGAAACCCTCTGGTTCTGGGCTTTTCCTTGTTTTTGTATTACTGATTCAATTTCCTCTTTCTTCATGATTCAGACTTGATAGGTTGTATGTTTCCAGGATGTATCAATTTCATCTCCGTTACCCAATTTGTTGGCATTTATTTGTCCTTAGTACTCTCTTATCCTTTGTATATCTGCGGTATCAGTTGTGTCCTCTTTAATTTCTGATTTTATTTGTGGTTTTTTTTTTAAGATTTTATTTATTTATTTGACAGAGAGAGAGACAGCAAGATCGGGAACACAAGCAGGGGGAGTGGGAGAGGGAGAAGCAGGCTTCCTGCTGAGCAGGGAGCCCAATGTGGGGCTCGATCCCAGGACCCTGGGACCACGACCTGAGCCGAAGTCAGACGCTTAACGACTGAGCCACCCAGGCGCCCCTGTGCCTTTTCTTTTTTGCTTAGCAGTGTAGGTAAAGGCTTGTCCATTTTATCTTTCCAAAAACACAGCTTTTAGTTTGGTTGATCTTTTCTATTGGTTTTCTGGTCTCCATTTCAGTTCCTTTTGTTCTTTTCATTTCCTTCTTCTGCTAACCTTAGGCTTCATTTGTTTTTTTGTTTTGTTTTTTTCTTAGTTCCTTGAGATTTAAAGTTAGGCTATTTATTTAAAAATCTTTTTTTTTTCCTTAATGTAGGGGTTTATCACTATAAACTTCCCTCTCAGAACTGGTTTTGCTGCATCCCATAAGTTTTGGTATGTTGTGTTTCCATTTTCGTATGTTTCAAGGTATTTCTGGATTTCCCTTTGGACTTCTTTAATCCACTCATTGTTCAAGTGTTACTGAATTTCAACATAGTTATGAATTTTCCAGCTTTTGTTCTGTAATTGATTTCTAGTTTCAGACCACTGTTATTGAAAAAGATACCTGGTATGATTTCAATATTCTTATATTTATTGAGACCTGTTTTGTGACTTATCATATGATCTATCCTGGAAAATGTTCTGTGTACACTTGAGATGGATATGTATTCTGCCCCCTTCTCCCCCTCTTCTTCTGTAACATCAATAATTTGCAAATTGGTTCTCCTGATAGTATCCCAAAGATCACATAGGTTTTCTTCACTCTTTCTCATCTTTCTTCTTTATTCTCTATTGCATGTATAATTTCAAAGTTTCTGTCTTCTGTCTCACAGAATCATTCTTCTGCTTGGTCCATTCTAATACTGATTCTCTCTACTGCATTCTTCCTTTCTTTCATTAAATTCTTCAGCTCCAGAATTTGGTTCCTCCTTATGATTTCTATCTCTTTGTTAAACTTCTCATTTTGCTCATGTATCGATTTTGTTCGATTTTGTTCTCTGTGTTTTCTCATAGCTCACTGACTTTCCTTAAAACAGCTATTTTGAATTTTTTATCCATTGTATTCATAGATCTCGTCTAGTTACTGGAAGTCTATTGTGACCACTTGGTGGTGTCGTGTTTCCTTGGTTCTTCATGTTCTTTGGGAGTTTTTGCATTGCTCTCTTTGCAGCTGAAGTATCAGTCACCTCCTCTAGTCTTTACGAACTGCCTTCTGGGGAGAATAAATACCTTCCATCAGCCCTGTTAGAAATTCTGAAACTTTCTATCAATACACATGCTTCATACTTCTTGTTCCCATTTGTGGCAGAATTCTCAATTTTGTCTGCCTTTTCTCAATCCTACAATGCACAGGTGGAGTGCTGACTGCCCCCTTTGTTTTCCTAAGGGTGGCACTACAGCACAAGTTTGTGCTCTCTCCCTGAGCCACAGATTTGGGGTGCCAAAGTTTGCCTTCAGGAGCACAAAGACCTGGCTCGATAGTGGGAGGAGGTATAAGGCACAGGAGATGCTGAGGGTTCCCATGGGCCAGCTGAGGGAATCTACAGGTGAGGCTTTTCCAGCAACTCAGGGGTGAGCTTCTTGATGGGGGTCCATGAGGCAGGTAAGAGAATCTACATCCCTTGAATGTCCAAGAGTCCTATCTGCCACTATCCCAGTCTTTTCTCACATCTCAGCCAGGGAGCTCCCAATTTAGTACTCTAGATGGCATGAGAGAGAAATGAGCCTGTTTGGCAACATCCAGCATAGCTGGGGAAGCTGGATGTTCCCTTACCCATTCTGCCTTTGCCCTGTGGGAGAAATCATGGGCTGAAATGGGCTCTGGTCTGAAGCTGTGCTACTTTGGGGGAGGGCTGATTCAGGTAAGGCCAAGCTGTTCCTTTTACCCACTCCAGTGAGTCCAAACTCATATATTTTTTTGCCCCCACAGAGTGCTGGAACTTCTCTTCTAGAAACCTGGATGCCCACCAAGGCTCTCTTGTCCATGGGTGAATGTCTTAGTGTTCTCCAGGGGCTTCAGACTGCAGCTGAGAAAAGCTAAAGCCAGGTCACTGGCCAGTTTGCAGGGTCCACAGCTAGGACAGAGGTCTGTTTGCCTATTATCTGATGCATGGGTGGGCAAGATTCCTCCTGGGTCCTTTGGTATATAATGCTGATTGCAAAGCCCCCACAAAAGCACTTTTGTTCATGGATAAATGCTGAAACATTGGTGTGGGTGGTAGGGGACAAAAATGAGGGACATCTTATGCAACCATGATGCTAATATCACTCTTCCCATAGCCCTTTATTTATAAATCTTATTTTCATATTTATCATTTTTCTGTAAGTTTGTTAAACTTTTAAGTTTAGGGCATTATCTTACTCTGTTATATTCCCACTGTTTGAAACACAGTACTCAATAAATACCTGATGAATAAATGAATGAATGATCACATGGAAAGCCACCTTAATTTTCATCATGTTTCTCAGATCCTGTTGTTTCATGTTGATCATCTACGTCTATCATACTTATTTCATCCCTCAACAATAAATAGTGCTGTGTAAGTTTGTTTCCTTCATGTGATCATTTTGATTACAATCTCTCTCATGTATTTTGTTTTTTTAATATATTTTATTTATTTATTTGACAGAGACAGACACAGCGAGAGAAGGAACACAAGCAGGGGGAGTGGGAGAGAGAGAAGTAGGCTTCCCGCCGAGCAGGGAGCCCAGCATGGGGCCCGATCCCAAGGACCCTGGGATCATGACCCGAGCCGAAGGCAGAGGCTTAACAACTGAGCTATCCAGGCGCCCCTCATGTATCTTGTTTTTAACCCAACCAATTTTTACAATTTATTCTGAAGGCCAAAAAACCCCACATTTTGTCAATTTACTTCTCTTCCTTGAGGTTTTGCTATCCTGAGATTAAAATCTAAAGCACAGATAGTGCAGGCACACAGATAACCAAACCACATATGCAAAAATCCATTATAAAACAAACCTTGTAAGAAATTCAAAGTGTTTTCTTATCATTTAAAAATATATAACAAAGAAATAGTAAAATCTCTACCCCAGAATAGAGGTTCTAAATAAAACAAAGCCTGGCCATCCTGCAATGAATCAGAAACTGAAAACAGGTATAAAACTCAAAAGCAAAAGAAGAAACTATTATGTACACAGTAACTCCCAGCCTCTTTCTTTCAGCTTCAATATTTTACAAAACTTTTATTTCATAATGTTCTTTTGTCTTAGAAGGTGACTGACTTAGTATTTTAAGTAGTCCTTTTAACTAGCTAAAAAAGTATAAAGAATGAAAGTTGATGGTTTTCTGATTATTATAAAGATCCTCTCTCCCCAAAAATCATAATCATCAAAAAGTAACCATTAAATGGAGAGGCCAGAGACAACACTTATGCTAGACAGATTGTAAGAAATCATCAATTCATGTATGTACCATTATGTTTACTGCAGCATTATTTCCAATACCAAGATATGAAAGCAACCTAAGTATCCATCAATAAATAAATGTATGAATGTCATGTAAATATGCCATGGAATATTACGCAGCCATAAAAAAATGAGATCTTGCCATTTGCAACAACATGAATGGGCCTAGAAGGTATTATGCTCAGTGAAATAAGTCGGACAGAGAAAATCAAATACTATATGATTTCACTCATCTGTGTAACCTAAAAACAAAACAAACGAACATATGAAAAAGCAGCAACAGACCCATGAATACAGAGACCTGGTGACTGCCAGTGGGGACGGGGTGAGGGATGGACAGAATGGATGAAGTGGAGTGGGAGGTATAGGTTGCAGTCATGGAAGTTAGAATAAGTCAGCAGGATGAAAGGCACAGCATAAGGAATATAGTCAATAGTACGGTAATGGCATTGTATGGTGACAGATGGCAGCTACACTTATGGCGAGCACATAATCACTATGTTGTACACCTGAAACTAATGTAACACTGTGTGTCAACTATACTTAAATTTTAAAAAGAGAAAAAAAGAAATCATGTTCAAAACAAAACTATAGGTCACTATAGGTCATCTGTGAAGACATAAACACAGTTTACTCTAAGTGTTCTTTTTAAAAAGGTTTTGTTACATTACTCATTTTCCTGTGGAGTAAAACATTATCCATTCAGACTTTAGTGCAGCCCCTGGCCCAAAGCTGCTATTTTCACCATAAGCATCTTTACCAAGTACCCGCTGCCTACACCTGAAACATAAGATTCAGGAACAAATGCAGTAGCCACCTCTCTTCGTTCCTGGTCAGCTCTGCCTTCCCATTTTCTAGTTTTGAACCTTCCTTTTCTTGTTTCTCTAATTTTTCTTCTGGTTCCTATCTTCCTTCTCCACCTAGCCTCTTCAAACTGACAACTTGCTTCCGTGGTCTAAGTTTATTTGGTTTCTCCCAAAGATGCTACCTCTTAGAAATGAATGTATCCCTAAAAATTCACATAGACTGAATGTCTGTATCCCTAAAAACTTGTATATTGAAACTAACCCTGAACACGATAGTATCTGGAGATGGGGCCTTTGGGAAGTAATGAGGGTTTAGACTGCATAAGGGTGAGGCCCTCATGATGGGATAAGAGGCCTTATAAGGAGAAAGAGAAATCTCTCTCTTTTCTCCTCTACACCCTTCCTGCCCTACCCTAAGCACAAAAGAAAGGTCATGTGAGGACACGGCAAGAAGGCAGCCACCTGCAAGCCAGGAAAAGAGTCTTCACCTGAAACCAAATCCTGCTGGACCTTGATCTTGGACTCTCTAGCCTCTAGAACTGTGAGAAATAGATTTGTTATTTAAACCATTCACTCTGGTATTTTGCTATGGCAGCCCACACAGACTTAGACCCTCCCCCCATCCTCAGCTCCAAGCTCTGCAGTCCACAAACTAGTGATAACCCAAATGTTTTTAATTTTTTAAGATTTTATTTAAAAATTTATGTATACACCCATTGTGAGGCTTGAACTCACAACCCTGAGACCAAGAGTCAGTCACACACTCCCCAAATGAGCCAGCCAGGTGCCCCCAAAAGTTTTTAATTTTAATGAAGTCCAACTTATCTATTTTCTTCTTCTGTTGCCTGTGTTTTTGGTGTCTTATCCAAGAAATCATTGCCAAATCCTACGTCATGAAGCTTTTCCCCTAAGTTTTCTTCTAAGAGTTTCATAATTTTAGCTCTTACATTAGGTCTTTGATCCATTCTGAGTTAATCTTTATATGTGGTGTTGAAGATTTTATTTTATTTTATTTTATTTGGCTTGAAAGGGAGTAAAGTCCCTGAACTAAAGAAAAGTACCAAGAAGCAAAGCAAGGAAGTAAGAAAGAAAGCTCAAACTAGAGGGTACAGACAGTGAAGTAAAAGAGGCCAGTAATAATTTGCAGCCCTTCATTAAGATAATCCATATAATCCAGTGTTTCTCAAATGCACTATGGGCATTTGGGGCAAGATAATTCAATTCTTTGTTGTGCAGAATACCAGGGCACTGCAGTGGTTGGGATTCCTGGTGCCCATCCACTAAATGCCAATAATGCTACCCTTCTCATCAGTGTGACAAGCAAAAAATGCCCTCATGTTTCCAACAACCCTCTAAGGGGAGAATACTGGCCCCTGTTTTAAACCACTGCACAGAAAGTACTGAAAGGGTAGAGTCTAGAAAGACTGTTTTTATCTACATTTCTAAATAGCACAGCACAAGTAAGAATTTCATCCCCAACTATAATACAAGTCACTGTAATAAAACTTATGGTTCTTTTCAACTTACTTTAGGTTTCTTAAGGTGTTAATACATAATCCCTTATCTAAATTGAGGAATTCACCACTATACTGGAAGCAAAATCCCTTCTCTTCCTATAGAAGTCAGAAGGTTCAAGATAGTTTGTCTTTCTATCACCTAACAACAAGACAAGAGCCTATAACCCACACTTAGGCAATCAGATGCTCTCGCTGGGACTACAAAGCTGAAGTGACATAAAGAAACAAGGACTCAATTTTAGAAATAACTCAGGAAGCAGATCCAGTGTCAAAAGGTAGCAAAGCGGGAACTTGGGTGGCTCAGTCGCTTAAGGGTCTGCATTCGGTTCAGGTCATGATCCCAGGGTCCTGGGATCGAGCCCCGCATCAGGCTCCCTGCTCAGTGGGAAGTTTGCTTCTGCCTCTCCCTCAGATTATGCTCCCTCTGTTTCTTTCTCTCTCTCTCTCAAATAAATAAATAAAATCTTTAAAACAAAACACAAAAAGAGTAGCAAAGCCATAACGAGTGCTCAGTGACAGCAGCACTAACGTTGGTACACTGTTTCTTGACCCTCAGTACGGTTCTGCATACCTAGCTTCCTTTAATGCCTATTTTCTAAACCTAGTTCTATAGCCTTTATATCAATTCTGAAAGCCAGCCAATATCCTTCCAATAAATACCTTTTTAAACATGCATTTCACTTGGTTTCTACTGTTTGTATCCAAAATTCCTCTACTATAATTTTTTTTAATGCAGACAGAAGAGGTATTCTGGGACTATGACCTAAGCTCATGCCTTTGACTCACTCTCAAATGCTGCTGGTAAGGCAATTCCAACCAATGTAGGACAAATTCTGACCCACCACCACCACCGAAAAACAGAGGAGTTCCACCTAATGCTTAAAACTCCCAAGTTATTCTGAATATGGCATAAATGAGAACAAGCTGGAGAGCAGGAAGGCAGTCAACCAACCCATAATTACTAATTACTATTACTCACTGATTAAGAAAGTACTTTCAGGAATCTGGGAAGAGACCTGGGACTTGGCAAAGCACTAACCTATGTAGCCTGCTCTCCTGCAAAGCTATTCTCATGCCTGAGTTGCCAACTGCTATAACTTCCAGCATAGGCTAAAAGGGCCTGCCTCAGTCACTCCTGTGAAGAGGTCCTCCTGATCATCTGCCCAGTCCAAAACCATCACCTGAGGGAGACTACAAGGCTCTCCAGAGAAAAGGCCATGCCAAAAGGGATCCATTTTGCCTAAGGTGAACTACTGGCTATTCAAGTCCAAGTCTACAAAAAAGAGGCCCCTCATAGACTGCTCATCTGGACCTAATTAAAGTCCATACACTAAAAGGGGTTCCTGGGTGGCTCAGTCAGTTAAGCGTCTGCCCTCGACTCAGGCCCTGGTCTCAGGCTCCTGGGATCAAGCCCTGCATGGGGCTCCCTACTCAGTGGGGAACCTGTTTCTCCCTCTCCCTCTCCCTCTGCCTGCTCACGCTCCCTCTCTCTCAAATAAATAATAAAAATAAAATCTTTAAAAAAAATAAAAATTGGGGCGCCTGGGTGGCTCAGTCGTTAAGCGTCTGCCTTCGGCTCGGGTCATGATCCCAGGGTCCTGGGATCGAGCCCCGCATCAGGCTCCCTGCTACGTGGGAAGCCTGCTTCTCCCTCTCCCACTTCCCCTGCTTGTGTTCGCTCTCTCGCTGTGTCTCTCTCTGTCAAATGAATAAATCTTTAAAAAAAAAATAAAATAAAATAAAAATAAAAATAAAAATTTATTTAAGAAGTCCATACACTAAAAACAAGGAAGCCAGATAGCACCAGTGAGTAAACCCAAATCTTCAATTCCAAATCGACTCTTCTATACTTTCCTTCATGATGCTGGGGCTTAGACTCTGCAAATTATCCCTCTCTTTTATCAACTGGCTTCCTACTAGGTTCAACCAATAAGCAGTACTAAAGGGAGACTGGAAAGCAGGCGGATGGGATCTTGATAACCTAATTCTAAAATACTTATGGGTGTCAATTCATCAAGAAGATGTAGCAATTATAAACATATATGTAATAATTATAAAAACCAAACAACAGAACCCCAAAATATATGAAACAAGCATTGATAGAACTGAAGGAAGAAACAGGCAATTTTACAATAATAGTTGGAGCTTCCATACTCCACTTTCAATAATGGCTAGAACAGAGATGATGTAACTAACTAAAATCAGAAATAAAAATGGAGACATTACTGCCAACCTTATAGAAATAAAAAAGATTAAAAGACAGTACTGTAAATAAGTGTATCCAACCAAATTAGAAAACCTAGATGAATTGGACACATTCCTAGAAACACACAAACCACAAAAACTGACTCAAGCAAAAATAGAAAATCTAAATAAACCTGTAAAAGGTAAGGATCTTGAATCAGGAACCAAAAACCTCCCAACAAAGAAAGGCCCAGGACCAGATGGTTTCACAAGTGAATTCTACCATGTTCAAAGAATTAACACCAATCCTCCTCAAACTCTTCCAAAACAACAGAAGAGGAAAGAACACTTCTTAACTCATTCCATGAAGCCAGCATGACCCTGATATCAAGCCAAAGATACCACAAGAAAACTACAGACCGATACCCTTTAGAAATACAGATGCAAATATCCTCAACAAAACGCTAGCAAACTAATCCCACCAGCGTATTAAAAGGATTATACATACCATGAGCAAGCAGATTTTATCCCAGAAATGCAAATGTGGTTCAACACAAGAAAATCATAAAATGTAATACACCACATTAATGGAACAAAGGGAATAAAACACATGATCATCTCAACTGATGCAGAAAAAGCATCTGACAAAATCCAACACCCTTTCATGATAAACATACAGCAAACTAGGAATATAAAGAAACTTCCCTCAAAATGATAAAGGGCACTTATAAAAACCTCACAACTAACATACTCAGTGGTGAAAGACTAAAAGCTCTCCCCCTAAGATCAGAAATAAGGCAAAGATGCCCACTTTCACCACTGCTATTCATTATACTGTAAAGTTCTAGCCAGAGCAATTAGGCAAGAAAAAAAAAAAAAATCAAAAGAATCCAAGTTGGAAAGGCAGAAATAAAACTATCTCTATTCACAGATGACATGATCCTATATATAGAGAAAATCCCCAAGAATCCACAAAATGACTACTGGAGATAACAAATGAACTCAGTAAAATTGAGAGCACAAGCTCAACATACAAAAATCAGTTACGTTTCTATATATCACAAATGAAAAATCCAAAAAAGGAAATTAAGGAAACAATTCCACTCATAATAGCATACAAAAGAATTAAATACTTAGGAATAAATTTAACTAAAGAGGTGAATACTTGTGTACTGAAAACTACAAATATTGCTGAAAGAAAAAGAAGACGTAAATGATGGAAAGATATAGTCATGGATTGGAAGATTTAATATTGTTAAAAAGGTAAGACTGCTCAAAGCAACCTACAGATTCAACAAAATCACCTTGAAAATTCCCACAGCTGTTTTTGCAGAAATTGAAAAGCTGATCCTCAAATACATAAGGAACTGCAAGTGGCCCCAAATAGTTAAAACAATCCTGAAAAACAATAACAATGTTTGGAGCACTCACATTTCCAAATTCAAAACTTGCTACAAAGGTTCAGTAATCAAAACTGTGTGGTACTATTCTAGGTCATGAATTCCTATCTCTGAAGGCATTTTCAAGATTACGTTGTATTATATTCTCTTGCATGCGAGGTGTGTGCAAACCCAGTGGTGCAGAATCATGAGATACCTATTTAAAATAATGTCTCTCCCTCTGTCTGCATCTCTTTCTGATTCTGATTGCTCTCCCTCTTTTTCCCTCATCCCCATTCTCTCTAAAATGTATGTACATTTTTAGAGGACTTTAAGTCCTATTAAGCTCAGACTAAATGGCCTTTTATATCTATGACTGGTGCCAACACAAGGTCCATTATTTGATTTTTTTATATATTAAATAATAATGATTTACTTTTCATGATAATGTGGAACTAAATGGGTAAAAGCTAGGTAATTTCAAAAAAAAAAAAAAAAACAGTGTGGTACTGGCATAAGGACAAACATATATAGATGAAAGGAACAGAACTGAGTGTTCAGAAATAGACTCATACTAGTACAGACAATTGATTTTCAAAAAGGGTGCCAATACTGTTCAATGGGGGGAAAAAGTTTCTTCAATAAATGGTGCAGGAACAACTGAAGAGCCACACATAAAATAATGAAGTTGGACCCCTTTCTCACACCACACACCAAAGGTCAAAATGGATCCACAACCTAAATACAAAAGTTAAGGTCATAAAAATCTTAAGACAATAAGAGTAAATCTTTGTGACCTTGGTTTGGTAATAAACTCTTTTTTTTTTTTTTTTTTTAAAGATTTTATTTATTTATTTGAGAGAGAGAGAATGAGAGACAGAGAGCCTGAGAGGGAGGAGGGTCAGAGGGAGAAGCAGACTCCCTGTCGAGCAGGGAGCCCAATGCGGGACTCGATCCTGGGACTCCAGGATCATGAGCTGGGCCGAAGGCAGTCGCTTAACCAACTGAGCCACCCAGGCGCCCTGGTAATAAACTCTTAAATGACACCAAAAGCATAAGTAACAAAAGAAAATAAATTGGGCTTCATCAAAATTAAAAACTATTTACATGAAAGAACATTTCCAAGATAAGTGAAAGATAATCTACAGAAAGGGCAAAAACACTCACAAACCATCAATCTGATAAGGATCTAGTATCCAGAAGATATAAATATGTCTTACCACTCAATAACAGAAGGACAAACCACCCAATTTTTTTAAAGGGACAAAGTACTTGGGTGGACATTTCTTTCAAAAAGATACACAAATGGGTGCCTGGGTGGCTCAGTTGGTTAAGCAACTGCCTTCGGCTCAGGTCATGATCCTGGAGTTCCAGGATCGAGTCCCGCATCGGGCTCCCTGCTCAGCAGGGAGTCTG
Organism: Phoca vitulina; assembly: GCF_004348235.1. NCBI lineage: Eukaryota > Metazoa > Chordata > Mammalia > Carnivora > Phocidae > Phoca > Phoca vitulina. The sequence goes on from NW_022589705.1 coordinate 3,980,513, forward strand.
CTTCTCCCTCTGACCCTCCCCCCGTCATGTGCTCTCTCTCTCTCTCTCTCTCATTCTCTCTCTCAAATAAATAAAATCTTAAAAAAAAAAAAAAAGATACACAAATGGCCAATAAGTACATGAAAAGATGTTCGATTATCAGTAGTCATGAGGGGAAATGCAAATGAAAACTACAATGAGATACCATTTCACACACATTAGGATGGATATAATTTTTTTTTAAACGTTGACATGGATGTGGAGAAATTGGAACCTTCAGATGTCGCTAATGGGAAGGTAAAATGATTCAGCTGCCATGGAAAACAGTTTGGCAGTTCCTCAAAATGTTAAACATAGAATTACCATATGACCCAGAAATTCCACTCCTTGGGATATACCCAAGAGAAGAATTAAAAACAGATACTTAAACAAATACATGTACACACGTGTTCACAGCTGCACTATTCAAAGTAGCAAAAAGGTGGAAACAGTCCAACTTGTCCATCACCAGAGGAATGCCTAAACAAACTGTAAACTGTCCATACAAACAATGGAGCATCACTCAGCCATAAAAAGGAATGAAGTACTGACACATGCTACAATGCGGATTAGTCTCAAAAACATTATGATAAGTGAAAGAAGCCAGACACAAAATGTCTTACATAGCATGATTCCATTTATGTTAAATATATGCCACATGGGTCATAACATTTACCAGAATAGGTAAATCCTTAGAGACAGAAAGCAGACCGGTAGTTTGCCAGGGGCTGGTGGGGAGAGGGAGTGGGGAGTAACTGCTTAATGGGTATGGAGCTTCCTTTTAGGGTATGAAAATATTTTGGAACTACACAGAGGCGGTGATTGCACAACACCGTGAATGTATTAAATGCCACTAAATTGTTCACTTTAAGATGACTGATTTTATGTCACGCAAAATTTACCTTGATTGAAGAAATACTTAAGAGCTTAGACTCAAGAAGGGCAAACACAATTTTAACGAACAAGGTAAAACCCACCCTACCCGTCTTTGTGCAGCCATAGTAAAGTACCAGAGTGAATGGCCTATAAACAACAAAAATTTATTTCTTATAGTTGCAGAGGCTGGAAGTCCATGATCAGGATGCCAGTATGTCAGGTTCTGGTGAGAACCCTCTTCCAGGTTGCAGACTGCCAACTCCTCACATGGTGGAATGGGCAGAGAGAGAAAGCAAGCTCTCTCACATGTTTTTATAAGGGCACTAATCACATTCATGAGGGTTTCACACTCATAACCTAATTACCTTCCAAAGGCTCCACCCTCCTCATACCATCACACTAAGAATCAGGATTTCAACATATGAATTTTGGGAGGACACAAGCATTCGGTCAGTAGCATTACCTGATATCAAGACTTATATAAAAAAGCTACACTCATTATTACACTTACTAAAACAGCACATCATGCGCATCCAAAAGAAATAGAAGGACAGAGAGCCCAGAAACAAACCTATGAAAATACGAAAAATTGTTTTATGGAAGAAACAGCATTACAAATCTATGGGAAAAGACAGATTCTTCAATAAGTAGCACAGGGAAAACTGGACACCTGTACAAAAAAAATATAAACTCAATCCCTACCTCATCACACACAAAAATCAAAACCAAGTAGTAAGTTAAATCCCTAGGTGTGAAAAACAAAACTTTAAAACTGCCAGAATTGAAAATACAGGTCACCATAACTTCAGGGTTTAAATCATTCCCTAAGCAAAATTCAAAAAGCAATACCATGAAGAAAAATATTAACAATTTCAATTACATTAAAATTTTAAATTCTGTAACATTAAAGAAACCATAAACAAAATATAAAAATAAGGCATCCATGTCAAGAAGATGTGTAATGCACATAACAAAGAATTCAGTCAGTATGTATAAATAATTCATACAAATAAGAAAAAGGAGAAAAACCCAAAAGAAAAATTGACAAAAAAAATGTGAACGAGCAATTCAAAGACTGGGAAACCCAAACAACCAATGTTAAAACAAAAAAGTTCCACCTCACTAGTCATCAGGGAAATAAAAACTAAAATTGGCATCAGATTAATAAAGATGTTTAAAGTCTAACAATACCATGGTTTATGGCTTATGAAGATTCAGGTAGGAGTGTAAATTGGTACAACCACTCTACAGACAATTTAGCAAAAAAAATTTTGAGTCAGTGATACACCAGCTTTACAACCCAGTAGTTCTATTATTAAGTTTTTACCATGGAGAAAAAATGGACTATCATTAAGTCATAAAATGGCCTAAGAGAATAAAATAATTGAACCACAGCCCAATATCAACATACATAAATTGTTAAAAAAAAAAAATGTTGAGCAAAAAAGAAAAACTCGCAGAATGATATATATAATATTTAAGAACAGGCAAAACAATATAAAATTATGCATTTATATTTATATAGATAGTTTTATCAATATATGTTACAGAAGTATAAAATCATATACTTAAGACAATGTTAACTCAGGCCAGAAATTTGCCTCCAGAAGAGTAATTTTTGGCTAAAATAGGAAAATCTTAACATTTTAAATAGCAGGTACAGTTACATTAATATTATGTTAAGACTTGTATGTATGCGTATAACTCTTGTACAAAATAATGATACAGAGAATTTATACCAGATATCAAAACATACTATTATAAAACTATGAAATTAAAACAGTGTAGTGCTTTGGGGAATAACCAGAAAGATCCATAAGGGGGTAAAAAAAAGAAAAAAGAACTATGCACATACTGGGATATATTATCATCTATTTAAGTAATCCCCCGTTGACAGACATTTAGATCATTTAAATATGTCATGTTAGAGTTTCAGGGGATATTCTTGAACATTTCTTTGTGCAGTGATGTGACGATTTCCCAAGAATAAGTTCTTAGAAGAGCTGAATCAAAGAATATGCACTTTAAATTAGCTGATACTACCAAATTGTTCTTCACAGAAACTCTATGAATCTAGACCTACAAACAGTCTAAGTGCAAGAGGAGCCAGTCGCTCAATGTTCACTGCACTTGAGGTATTACCAATCTTTTTAAGTACTCTACTTGTTAAGTAGAGGGAAAAATCCAGGTCATGAGAAGGTAAATGTTTATTGATGGCATCACTAATTAACAGAAAAATTATTCACATTTATTATTATATGCATAACAGACACATACCAAATATAAACCTTGTATCAGATGCCATCTTACTGCCAAATAATTTAAGAAGTCATGTATGCACATATAACTTTATAAATAAACTTACAAATATAACCACAATATAGCTATCTACACAGTTTCAGACACATAAATACATACAATCATGCCAGATCTTAATTGGTGGGCATATTTTTTTCAGATGCCAGAGTCTAGATGCTGACTGAAAAAAGCTATAGAACATTGCACCTTATTTCCAGATAACACAGTCCATATTCCAGAAATGCAGAAATTAATGACATAAATGCATTAGAAAAAAACAGAGAGAAGGAAAGATAAGACAATAACCTATCTGAACCCTCAAAAAATGCCAATGACCTAAATGCATACACCAAGTCTCATCTAGGTGAGAAGGTATCTCTAAGACCCATAGAATCTGACTCCAAAGATGATGATACATACTTTAAGAATGATGTTAAGATCTGAATCTAAGATTTAAATTTTTCAGTGGTGTCCAAGTCAAAACTAATCTTCTATAATCCCCAGTACTTGGTATAATGCTTAGCACATATTCACAAACACTTGCTGAATAAATGAATGTGACCAATATTCTCTAATGGTAACATCATTATCACAAAGGAAAGGCCAAGAGATCTGTACAAGTGATAGAGGTTGATGTTATAAACATGTAAATGTCAAAAATGTAAAAGGAAAAACAATATACACATTGTTCTTTGTAGTCTCCAGATTACTTCATATCCTTTTGTTTCTTTAACTCCTTATATAACTTGTCCCTAAAGTTCTTGTTAAGATATGGGGAATAAAAGAGAACAGACACTTTCAACAGCATCTCTCAATATTAAGGTTAGAAAATCAAAGAAAATTTTGCATCAAGAATAGTAGGAGCCTTCACAGATCTGAAGCCTGAATTATTCAGGGACTCTCTGTTTTCCACAGCATCTACCCTAAAGACTTAGACAGCAAATTAAAAGACGGAATTGTTAACTGGGCTCAAAAATGACACCTCGAAATACTTTTCTAAATATACCTATTACCTTCATCCAGGCCAGCACATAAAATGTTCCAAAAAAAATGTTCAATAAATTATACTTTCAAACTTATGAGAACCAAGACTATAAAATAGTATTTCATTCATTTACACTTTTTAAATTGGTACAAATTTCATTACAGAATCAGGATATTATGTAAGTGAATTATAGTCACATATGAAATGGTTTTTAACCTTTATTTTTACATGTAAAAATGACACTGCTAATTCCTATTTAGAACACATTTTGTTTTCACAGTATTTATAATATCTTGAAGTAAATTACTGCCACATTTTTCAGTTCCCTACTTCATGAAATTATTAGTATTTCATATGTATGAGCTGGAAGGAATCTTTAAAGATTCAATCAATTCCCTCATTTCATAAATCAGGCAGGGAAGTCATAGCTTATCTAAATACACTCCAGCAAGTAAGGACAATGCTGAAACTAGAGCCCCTATCTCTTAACACTGAGCCCGATGTTCTTTTAAATATGCAATGATGCCTTCCTTCTGGACTACATAAAATTCCAAGATAGACCACTGAAATGAATGCCCTTTGAAGAAGATTTTTCTTATAATAAATCCTAAAACCTAATCTGTAACTAAATCTCCAGTGCATTCTTCATTATAGCCATGTTCTAAAAGGAAAAATTTCCAGCAGAGGTTCAATGGCAATCAAAATAAACTTTTCTGACAGAATTTGCAAAATTCTGATTTATTTGAAATTAAAAACAGCAAATGATTGTCCTGGCCAATTAATATACAGCATCAGCCCAAACCATAGGCTAATTTTTTAAATAATTTTCAAACAACAGTAAACAAAACATTTGCCCAGTTAATGTTTACCAGGTACTACCGATTTAAAAAAAAATCCTCCTTCTCTGTGGAAGGTAAGTTCCAAGACCCCTAAAGGATGCCTGAAACCACAGATAGTAACAAACCCTGTATATTCACCATTTTTTCCTATATATACCTATGATAAAGTTTAATTTATAAATAAGGAATAGTAAAAGATAAACAACTCATAATAAAAGACAACAATAACAATATACTGTAATAAACGTTACATGAATGTGGTCTCCCTCCCTCTCTCAAAATACCTTATTGTACTGCACTCCCCTTATGATGATGATGATGTGATGATAAAATGCCTACGTGATGAGGTGAATGTAGGCCTTGTGACCTAGTATCAGGCTGCTACTGACCTCACACACGTCAGAAGGAGGATCATCTGCTTCCAGAGTGCAGCTGACTGCAGGTAACTGAGAACCAGGCAAGTGAAACCGCGGATGTGGGGGGACTACTGGAGATGTTTAGTTTCTTAGGTGCCAACTTTCAGCATGATCTAATTTCATAGCTATATTTGTAAAAATTAGGTTAGTAATACCTAACTTACAGGTCTGACATAAAGACTAAAGGTTAAATGTGTGAAAACATTTATCACATGCTCTCTATTATTTTCTTCCTTTTTTCCTAAAGAAGGAGAAATTCAATGTGGGGGCATGCAAAATAACTTAGGTACATTTATAGGAATAAGTATGTTGTAGATAGGGCCAATAGAAATTATTCGTTAATTTTTTAAATTATTTTTTATAAATGGCCTTTATTAAAGACTCTATGCTTCTCATTGTAAGACATCATTTCCTCCTCCTTCTGCATTTTACCTCTCAATTCTTCCTTGTGTTTTGTTTATACCTTCTCTTAGGAAATTTGCCACCTTGCCATGCACATCATTTATTCAATAGGTATATACTTTTATTAAGGGCCAAATGTACTTCAAGCATTGGACATATAAAGATAAATTAAAGACAGTTATTTGCCCTCAAGGAGCCCATGCTCTTTTAGGAGAGACAGAGAAGTAAGCAAACAGACTGTAAATATGCAATCACAGACATACATGAGAAAGATAAAGTACCTGGGAAAAACACTACCTACAGACAGGGGAGGTAAGGAAATAAACCCATAAGAGGATTTGGGCAATCTCAGCTGTAATGGATAAATTAATACTAACAAGAATCCTGTAGATCAGAAAACACTATTAGGAAATAAGATTAAATGCAAATCACTCAAAGTAACTGAAGCATAGAATTACAATAAATAATGCTGATAAAAAAAAATAAAATCTAATTTCAAACTACATGTTATAGAGACTACATAACCTACATAAGACAATGTTAATAATTTGGAAGTAATAATCTTAGATTGTTTGATCCTTTAAAATAAGAAAATCCAAAAATATTAATGAGAGTACAGAAACATTTCATAGCCCTATAACACCTTATAAAACCCAAGAGAAATTCTGGAAAGGCTATTATAGCTCTTAAAGCAAATAAACTAATGCTTGAACAAATTTGATTTCCTTAAAACATTTAACTTGATCCAATAAATACTGTTAATATATTAACATTCAATTTCGGAGCATCATCTCCTGGAATTTCCAACACTCACTGACCAACATGAAAATCACAATTTATACCTTGGCATTCTGCATTTTAACCATGCCATTCTAATACTTTATTCATTTCTGAGAATTAAAAATATACCGACATATTCAGTGATTTGATAATGCTGAAGTAATAAAAGCAAGGTCACTGTCACTTGGTCTAGAATCAAACTTTGACTTTAAATAAGGATATATCAAATGTCATCTGGTGAGCAGTGGCAGCGCCAAAATACAGGCTCCTCCAGATCACTATCAATACTTAAGGAAAGATGCAGAAAATGATGAAAACTCAGACTATCGAAGAAATAAGAGCCATCACATCAGAATTTGGAAGAATTCTTTACTAACTGATAACCATACTTAGACTATACAGAATCAAGCCTTACCTCATGCAACAAAAAATGCCCAAACTACTACGCTACCCCAACTGTAACTGATCTCAGAGACCAAAGGTCCGTCCCAATAGGAAAATGGGACAGAGACCTCCATACAGAGCACTCACTGTTCAACCCGCCTTTCCCCACTCTCTTCCCAATTCTTACCTTATTATCTAACTGATCAGGTTCAGTCAGAGAGCAACTCCTGGAGGATGGGGGAAGTGTGTGGGAAATAATGAAAAACTGCTTTCTAAGTGGTAATGGACAAGACAAGAAGAATCTCAGTAGCTGTCCATGCAGCCACCTGTACTCTTAATTTAGGAATCACATAAAAATGTACTCTGGCACCAAAACAGTTGAGAGGACTAAAGATGCTACTATCACAGCAGAGTAGAGGAAATTAGACTGAGAGGTGCACAGATCAACTTGTTCCCCAACTACAGAAGTGAAAACGTTATTCACTCAATAAAAGTAAACAAAGTCTATATACATATACATACAGTCAAGGCATCTACATCAGACTGTTGATAAATATCAAGTATAAACAGATTTCACATCTGAGTAAAGGCAAGTGGGAAAAATAACCATGAGACAAAGACGGTAAATACATTACAAGGGAAAGCCCAGCAGACTTAACAGGATAAAATGATGTGACCTCCCCCAAACACGAGCAGAATTCCCTAACAGGATAAGGCGGAAAAAGGCATGGAGGAGGAATGAGGGAAGGATATTAAAATTAAAATGACGACATTGAGATTTAAAATCTCTACTCTTGCAATAAAAAGCAAAACTGAACCAAGCAACAATGCAAATCATGACATGAAAATCTTGAAAAACTCTCACTGAAAAACGCACACTGCAATCCAGACTAGACACATTTCAAGTCCAACACGGACGTGTCATTAGTGACAAACACACTGGCCAGCACAGGTTTAGAGTGATTATGTCTAGTACAATGTCTCACAGCTAGTTAGTAAAACCAATACACAACTTTAGGGCCTTCTAACTCCAGAGCCTGTTCTTTCTGTTTGAGGAAACTATCAGAAGTTAACGTATTTTCAAGTATTCAAGTTACACTAACAAAATCCTGACTAGAGGATGAAACTTATTGGCAATTCAAATAAATATTTAAAAAACAAAACAAAACCACAAAGCCCATTTATATAATGCCATTATATAAAACAAATGTCAGTTTCAAGAATTATGAAAGAAATTAGTAAGTAAAATTTCAATTAGGTCTATTATGTACATAAATTGTGAACATACTTTATGTGTATCAGTATATACTTGTAACAACATTCATGTGTTTTACGACCAATACCTGTTTTGGTTACCCTGAAATCACAGATGCTAAAAATGACTGTCATCAACATCAAACCACGCACTTTACATTATCATCATCTGAGAACTATGGGTTATTTGTGAACCACTTAATAGAAGGGAACATACAGGTTTTCTCATTTCTCATTTCTCTTTATCTCAAATTCACGTATTATCAATTATATAAATTAAAGTATTAATTCCGTATGGTATATATTTCCTAGTAATCCATAGCATGTCACCCAGAAACTGGGAGTTATCCTGGACTCTCTCCTCTCCTACCTTAGCCCCCATATTTGATCAACTATCAATTTCTGTGAAACTTAACACATTAACATCTCTTGAATCAACCACTCTTCTCCACGAATTTCTCTCCTTCTCCATTATCACCACTGTGGTCTAAGCCAATCTCTTCTGTGGCCTAGCCTCTCCTAATTTCACATGCCCTCCTGCTCCTCTCCAATCCAGTGTTTACAATGCAACCATAGTGATTATTTAAATTTTTAAAAAATGATTATGTCATTGCTTTGCTTTAATGAAAACCCTTCACTGACTTTCCATAGTACTCAGGATAAACACCAAAAGCTTAACTAGACTCTCCAGTATTGTGCCCAGATCCAGCTCAGGGCTGCCATCTGAAAATACCCATTTGGGTGTTGCCAGATCCTCCAATTTTTTCAAGAGAAATCAGAAGTCCAGACTTTCATGTGAAATCTCCTGATATGTGAAGGCCGGCAACTAACTCATACTTTCTGAACAACAAGGAGGCCAAATCTGACCTCTCATAGTAGTCTCTTCGCCTAGCCCCACACTGCTAAATCTCTACACCAGCCATATTGAACATTTCTCAGATCCTCAATGATGCCAGGCTTTTTTCTTAGGGTTCTCACACATGTGGTGTCCTCTGCTTTGATCACTTTTTCCCACATCTCCACCTCACTTAGCGATCTACTTGTTCTAAGTATCTGAGCCATTCGTTGCTTCCTCAATGAAAACTTCCCTATTCCCATGGGCTGCCCCCCCCAACCCCAATCCACAGGATAAATCACACCCATTATGTGCCCCGACAGCACTGAGTACAGCTCCATAACACGTAGCACACTTTGAAAATAAATGTATGTATTTAGGGGCGCCTGGGTGGCTCAGTTGTTAAGCCTCTGCCTTCGGCTCAGGTCATGATCCCAGGGTCCTCAGATGGAGCCCCGCATCGGGCTCCCTGCTCGGCGGGAAGCCTGCTTCTCCCTCTCCCACTCCCCCTGCTTGTGTTCCCTCTCTCGCTGTGTCTCTCTGTCAAATAAATAAATAAATAAAATCTTTAAAAAAAAAAAGAAAAGAAAAGAAATGTATTTATTTAATGCCCATCATCCCCCTAGATGAGAAGCTCCATTAAAGCAGGGCCTGACACGCAGTGGACATGTAATACACATTTGTTGCTAACTACTCTGGTTATAAAATGTTCCTTTAGACACCAAGGTTTGAGTATACTTTTAAAATATTAATCTGTTCCTAACTTTTCAGAAACATGTACAGTATTTAAAGTGGTCTCAAAATTAAAATAATTCAATTAAAACTATAATTACCAGTAACAATAACTGCTAATCTTTACTGAGCACTTACTAAATACTAGGATATTTTGAGCACTTTACATGTACTGTCTCATTCACTACAACAATCTGTAAAGTAGATGCCAACGTCATCCAGGGGAAGCAGCTTAGGCACAGAGTTTAAAAATTTCAAGATCATACATCTAATCAGTGACAAACGAGGGCATAAATCCATGCAGTCAAGACTCTAGAACTTAAGCACCTAACTATAATACTAAATTAACTCATTAATAAAGAAAAGTCAATTCAACAAGTACCTCTTAAATACTGTGAATAAGAAATAATGGCCATGATTCATGTTCCATTACTTATCCATTAAAGTAAGGTTCCTCATCCCTCTACCCTGCACCCTTCTACATACACAAAATAAAGATAAATTATCAATTTGCATTTTTCAAATTAAGATTTTTTTGAACCACACCCAAAATAGGTATGATTTTAGCACCAACTAGTCCTGTTGAAATATTATCTTTCTGAATGATTTTTAAATGAGCTGTTTCTACATTAGCTTGATGTTTTATGTCTCACATTTTAAACTTATTATTTGAATGATCTCTATTTTGAAATGTACTTCATTGCCCATGTTAGAAACTGCTACAGATTGTGCTTTCAGATATAAGCAACAACCGATAACATACCAAGCAAATATAAACCGATATAACCTCAGAAATACGTACAAAGGTAATACAGGGATCCCTCTTCACCGGAACCCTCACAATTTGAATCCTTGCTTTCCAAAATTCAGGAACTAAGCAGTTTGAATAAATTTTCACATGTATCATTTGCAACCCGGGCTCTTACTATCCAAAACTCAGGATCTGGCTCACAATCCCTTACTATTAGAACTCAATAACCAACCAAAGCTCCCAACTCAGGAACCCAATAGTTTGGATAACAATACACAAAGCAAAATATTCACAGGTTATATAAACTTAAGAATTCTTGTTTAAGAGGGCCGCCTGGGTGGCTCAGTCGGTTAAGCGACTGCCTTCAGCTCAGGTCATGATCCCAGGGTCCTGGGATCAAGCCCCGCATCCGGCTCCATGTTCTGCGGGAAGCCTACTTCTCCCTCTCCCACTCGCCCTGCTTGTGTTCCCTCTCTCGCTGTCTCTCTCTGTGTCAATTAAATAAATAAATAAAATATTTAAAAAAAAAAAAGAATTCTTGTTTAAGAGATCTAAGTAGGCTTTTTAAAAATGTAAATAAGATGGACATACCTGTATTCTCATTCAAATCTTTTTTTTTCAAATCTTACATTTTAACTACACTTAACCGAGAATTTTCTTTTTTTTTAAAGATTTTATTTATTTGACAGACACAGCGAGAGAGGGAAAACAAGCAGGGGGAGTGGGAGAGGGAGAAGCAGGCTTCCCACTGAGCAAGGTGCCTGATGCGGGGCTTAATTCCAGGATCCTGGGATCATGACCTGAGGCCAAGGCAGACGCTTAATGACTGAGTCAGTCAGGCGCCTGGAGAGAATTTTTCTAATGAATGTTTTTAAACTAGAATGTTGCCATATACTGTATATTTTTTAACCTTTAGACCACACAAAATATAAACTGTTTAGTACATGACAGATTAGTGTAATAATAGAGTTCAGTAATGTTAAAGTGTGGCTCTCAAAGAAATCTGAAGCCAGTCTTAACACCCTTTATTCTCAAATATTTATCATAGCTTGTATAAAAATCATGGGAAATAAGGTTCTCCAGGAAAACACTACTTTGTGTTAATTTTTCAGCAACATATTTCACAGATCAGATTTTTCTCGAAGTCACAAAGAGCAAAGAGCAAAAATAAAAGAAACTGATGCGAAAGAGTACGGAAGTTGAAAATGATGGCAAAAAGTCCAAATTTAGTTACAAAATAATGGCTTGAAACAATTTTAGAAGTAACTACACCACAAGGTTCAGCCAAAAGTCAAAGAATCGGGAAGCAAATAGTGCATTAACAAGATTGAGAAAAAGGAAAAACCAGCTGTCATTACAACATTGCATTATCCCAAGTATTTAACTTAGGCTCACATCTGAACCTAAAAGCTTCTTCAACTCCTGCTTAATAAAAAGTGAAAACTAATGTCAGTTGAAAACAGAATTCAAGTATATGGTTTGTTTTTTTTTCCACGTACTCAAAAATTATTTTAAGAAACAGGAAAAAGGGGACTTAGCAGGTCAAAAAAATATGTATAGGTTTGAGAAAAGTAAACTACTTTCCCAAACTCTTCTTTTGACACAAATTGCATAAATGATTTAAAGAGATAAACACTAGAGCTCCTATTTTATCCTAATTTGGCTATACTCACCCAACAGCTCTCCTCAAATTTGGTGATTTGAAAGAATGTGAACCCTTTCATCAACCATATTGCAAAAGTTACTTGACACACTCCAACCCACATATTAAAAAAAAATAAAAAATTTAAAAACATAACCAAATCTTTCTACAAGACACAAAGTGAAATGACTGTAAAATTCAATGATATTTTTAACATAACTGATTTCCACATGGCGTACCAAAACAGATCCCCTGAAAATAAAAGAAATCAGGGTATTTTTGCATGCTAAGAAAGGACAGGTATATTCTGTCCATAGTTTGTCTTCCTAAAAAGGTAAGATTCATTACTGATCTTTAACTACAAGCTAGAGAATAAGAGCCCTTTGGAAGAGAACTCAGAAGCTGTAAGGATTCAATGGGTCTATTTCACAGGGTGGGACTATGACTGAATGCAACACATTCTAATAAATGAAGACGCAGCATAGGTGATCATTTCTTTAGATTAAATTTTCCTACCTCCCAATTGGTCACATCAGACCTAATATCGCTGAGCTCAAAGGTTTCTCCTATATAAAACAAAGGAGCTGCACTTTAAATGGGGCTCTAGGAGCCCTTCCAGTCCATGGTTTTATTCCACCAGTTTTGAAATAACTACAACTCTTAACGACTCAGGGAAAATTACATCTTACTAAAAAAAAAAATAATAAGACAGATTTGATGCAATAAACCATACCCTGCTCTGCCAAATGTTAATACCAAAACTTCTGAAATAAACAAACCTGTGTCTATGTTCATCAGGTCCATGGATCAGGAAGACTCCAGGGTTTTTAGCCCCTTTGCTGGCATCTACATGAGGAATTAACACATCTTCCAAACCCAGATCAAAGCGTTTGTGTTTTGAAGAGTCTGGAAGGAAGAAGAATGCCCCAAAACACAGGGTGATGAAGGCACTTAGAATAAGGAGGAGGATAAACTTCTCGGAAAGTCTCAAGGTAGCCCTGTGATGTGGGAAGGAAGGCGGCCCCAGGTTCAGAGGTGGTATCCTTCGTCCAGATAAAGGCAGCAGGGCCGGGGTAGTCATCGTTTACGCTCTTGAACAGAATATCTTACAAAGTTCTCATCTTATATCAAACGTACAATACATTGAACAGTCTCCAAAATCTTGGCAAAAAAATGGAAAAACTCAATTTTACTCCTCTTAAAGGACTCCTGTGCTTTTTAATAGGGCACCTCTTTCACGCTCGTCCAATTACATTCAGAAACGAGCGTGGCCCCCACACGATCACTAGTTTGTGTCCTGTAATATTTTCTCTGCCATTTGGTTTTCAGTACCTCATCGGGTTATCACAAGTCTCCTCTTCATTCCTAAGAGTAGATGAGGCAAGCAACACTGCAGAAAGGATGCAAGGTGGGGTCTTCCATTCCTGCACCCCAGTGAGATGCTCCAATGTGGTCTCCCGCCCCAAAGGGAGACTGACCAGATCCGAGGAGTTGCAGAAGGTGCACTTAACCACCTCTGATGCTTCGATTCCAGAACCTGTTCACCTCGGTGGTGGAAAAATAAGGGGCTCCTCGGAAGTCTGCCAACAGGGAAGGAAGGAGGTCTCCCGCCTCGCCGGGAAGGCGAAGCGGCGGCGCCGGGCGAAGCCGCGGGAAGGGAGTCTTGCACGCCCGCGCCTCCCGACACCGCCCCCAGGCTCCACGCTTCGGGGAGAGCTCCGCCGCTGCCCCCTCGACGGCCGGCGCGAAGGGCATTCGCGCCCCAAATGCCTGCGCCCTCGCAGCCGCCGCTGCCGCCGCCGCTGTTGCTAGCGCACGGGTCTGGCGGGGAGCGGAACTTCCTCCTCGGGCGGCCACTGAGAAGCCCCGGCGTGTGCAGGGGGAGGGGAGGCGCGGCGGCCGCCCCCGCCCGGCTCCTCCTCCCGCTCGCCGCCGCCGCCGAAGTTAACCCCGGCGCCTGCTCCCCGGACGAGGCCGCCGCTGACCCCGCCGCGCCCGGCCGCGGTGACCGGGCCCCCGCCGCTCCGCGGCGCGGGAAGAAGTCGAGCCGCGGCCCCTCAGTCCGAGAGCCCGGGGCAGGCGCCTGCTCATTCCTCGCTCGGCGCTGGGGAGGCGGCGGCCCCGGGCGCGCAGGAGCGGCCGCGCCTCAGGCGAGCAGAGGTCGGCTCCGTCTCCGTCCTCGCCGGCCGCGGGCTGCCGTGGGGGCCTCCTCGGCGCCGCCTCCGGTCGCTCGCAGCAGCTTGCTCTGGCGGCGGGTGCGGGAGAGGCGGCGCGTCCACGCGGTGCGGGGCTGCGGCCCGGTCGTCAGCCCCTGCCTCCTAGGCCCGGAGAGCGCAGACAGCAGAGGGCCGACGCCCGTTGGGCACACGCCTGCAGGGGACTCGGGGGTGCGAGAAGGGGGGGGGTGGAAGGCGCGGGCCGGCCTGCCGCCCTGACTCGCGAGTGGGCGTCCCCGGGCGCCGGAGTGTGAGGTGCGCGCGCACGCTCCGGGCCCCGCCCCGCCCGGCCCGCGCTCCGGCCTCGCGCCGCTGCGGGCTCCAGCGCCCGCGCGCCCCCCGGAAGCGTCCAGCTGCCGGCGTCTGGGCGCGCGGTGGGCGCGGTTCGCCCCCAGCTCCCGGCTGCCAAGATTGCCGCTGCCAGGCGCCTTGCCATCGCCAGTTGGTGGCATTGGCCCGGCCTTGGGGAGCGGGAGGAGGGCTCGGGTCGCGAAGGGTTCGCCGCAGTTAAGGCTTCGCGGAATGAACGGGCTCTGGCGTTTAATCTTGCTCCATGGGAGTCTTGTCTTCTGGTATAGACCGTCGGTCCCTAGGGCCCAACGGCAGGATCTCAAACTTCTTCCATGTAGTCCATGTGCACATTGCTGGGCACCCGAGACTCGAGCACCGACCATGTGCCAGGCTCTGTGTTAAAAATGGCGACCTTGTCCTTTCCGTTAGGTTTCCATTCTGCGGAATGGGTGACACCAGCCCATATGACCTTATATGAAAGCGGCCTCTTCATGATTCAATTTCTGCAATACGTTTTCCAGTCATCTCACTCCTCACCACCACCACTCCCGTAAAAAAAGATAAGTATGATCGAGGAGGTTCTAAAACCCAAAAGGGCAATATTGTTTAAATTCGGGCTTAAAAACAATCTAGTCGATTCCTTCATCTATAATATGGAGAAGAACCATGTTGTGATTAAGTCCGAAAGAATGTTTTATAATATATATGTATTGTCGCTTGCAACTTACTTTCACATTGAGTTTTACTCTAATATTAAGATAAGTTGTCATTCCCTCTAGGCATCCTTACTGATGGCTGGGGATTGGAGAGGAGGCCCTTAAATGGCAGGGGAGAAAAAGACAGTCTTAGCTCAAAAATCAAGCAATAAATAAATCCTCATGCTCATTGGCACAACTCAAAGTACATTCTAGTCTGCACTATTTTCAGAAGCTCTGCTATCTAACTACCTACAGTATGACAAAAGAAGTCATTGTGGTTGACCATGCTTCACCAAATCAAACAGAGATAAAAATGTTAACGGAGGGTCCCCTCTCATGAGTTCACCCAGTCATGCTGGCAGTAAAGTGTGCTGAATCCAAAGTGAGGTTTGTGTTGGACACTTGTCAAGAGTAGGTATAAGAAACGCCCTGCCTTCCTGAAGTATCTCTATAAAATGTGGCAATTTTAGGGGCGCCTGGGTGGCTCAGTTTAAGCGACTGCCTTCGGCTCAGGTCATGATCCCGGAGTCCCGGGATCGAGTCCCGCATCGGGCTCCCTGCTCAGCAGGGAGTCTGCTTCTCCCTCTGACCCTGCCCCTCTCATGCTCTCTCTCTCTCTCTATCTCATTCTCTCTCTCAAATAAATAAAATCTTTAAAAAAAATAAAATAAAAAATAAAATGTGCCAATTTTATGAATAAGTTTCTAATGCTGAGCCTCTCCGGAAGCCAAAGGACTTGAAGAAACATGGGTTTCCTACTGGTCAGGTCATTCTTTCCCATGAAAAGATGAGGGAAAATAAATACTGAGCTATGAATGACATAGCAAGTTATGTGTCTTGCAAAGTAAATATCTAAGTTGACACTAAATCATTAACCACAGAGAGATCAATCATAGGAAACCTGCCACAACCTAGTGTGACTTTGGCAGGCTCAACCTCATAGCTTCTGGAAAAGTCTTATATGTGCCCCTTCTTTCTTGTCCTTGCCTTCCTGCAAAATTCATTTTTTCTTCATGAGAGTAAAAACAGCATTATTTAAATTTGGGGTTATTGTAGATGTTTAAGTTCAGTCTGCAATTCTGAAGCCATTGATGCTGTCAGTTATTTTATTATAATCCTACCCAAGCATCAAAAAGTAGCATGTAAAAAAAATCACATATATATTTAGTGTGTGCATGTATTCTCTTCTAGAGACTAGGTCCCTTTCAAATAAGTTGCAGAAGAATCAGCACCGTTTTGTTGGGTTTCCTTAAAGCAAGTTGCAGATGCATTCATAAATATGATTACAAGTATATAAAAATATGCATATAAAAGATTAAAAGGGGGAGCACCTGGGTGGCTCACGCGGTTGGGCGTCTGCCTTCGGCTCCGGTCATGATCCCAGGGTCCTGGGATCGAGCCCTGCATCGGGCTCCCTGCTCGGCAGGGAACCTGCTTCTCCCTCTGCCTCTGCCTCTCTCTCTCTCTGTCTCTCATGAATAAATGAATAAAATCTTATTAAAAAAAAAGATTAAAAGGGAAGATTTGAAAAAGAAGTATAACTGTTGTGTTAAGATGCTGGTATTACATTTGATTTTCCCCATGTGTTCTGTTTGTGTTCCTTTTATGGAATAATGTTAAACTGGTACCTGAGAAAGTTGAGGTCAGATTTCAAATAGGTGGACTCAGTTGTATCAAGGTGAAAACACATCTGGGGGCAATCAACAGAAAGCAGAGCGTATATATAAAACAGGGAAGGATCTCATTCTAGAGAGTGCAAAGAGAATATCTCATTTTCAAAGAGCAGTTATGCTTTAATCAAAGGTATAGACAAGATTCCAAAGTGGCAGATAAAGAGATGATTTCCCTTTTATAAATCCATATACATTAATTGATATTTCAGTAAATTGACTTATTAAATTACTAACAAAACAAAATTTACCCCTACATATTTTGGATGTATAGGATCATTACTGAGATCCACTTACATATTACAGTGTAAAAGTTATTTGAATTTATTCAATCATATGTTAACTTTTCCATTATCAAAACAATTTTAACACCTATCACATACACACACACACACACCACCTCGCTGTGTTTTCAGTTAAGTTGAAGTTACATGCTAGAGAAAAAATATATATACACCTGATATGCAAAAAAAAAAAAAAAAAAAAAAAAGCTTTTGTTTTACTTACATAACCTGTACCTTCTTAGTTTCAACTGGTTCCCAAATATCCAAGAAAGATGTTAGAGGAGAAATTACCAGACATGACCACTAAATGCATAGAGAACCAGGCTTTGGCATTGTTCTTTCTGTTTTCACATTCTTTGAAGCTTTCTTCCTCAGAGGGCAGGGATAAACTGAAGTTCAATGTTATGAAACTCTCAAGTTAGCTCTATGAAAATCAGCAAAGCCATAAAAGCTTCAGGTGTCTCACTGAGCCTAAGTCTTTAAGGTTCATTTGCTCATAAAAGACATATTTGTTGAAGGACTACTATGCAACATACCCTACGAGGTGCTAGAGATTTGGAAAAATAAGTCAGAATCCCTATTTCAACCAACTCACAGTCTAGTGTGGAGAGAGAGCTGAACACTGGCAATTACAAATGGTGGCGAGGGGGGGGACGATGATGTTAGAATAGAGCCCCAGGGGTTCATGGGAACACTGAAAGGGCACCAGAGTGAGAGGAGGGAGATTGGGAGTGTGTTGGGGAAGGCTCCTGAATCAACTGCCACCTGAACTAAGCCTTTAACCAGGAGGAGAGAAGGTTGGTGCTTCAACCTAAGGAGCAGAGAATGCACAGGAACCCCTTGTTGCTTTTCCTGCCACTTATCCAGAACCCTTCCCTGCTTACTCTTCGGCTGGCCCTAATCCCCCAGTACTCTCCCAACTGGGAAAGTGAAATTTTCAAATTTTAGAAAAACCTATTCCTACGTAAACACATTGCTGGGGCCTCTCCCAGAGCCCAAGATAGGGCCAAGCAAGGAGGAACCCACTGGGCTCATATAAATTACTTCTGCTCTGAATCCAGCCATATCCAAGGCTAGTTCGTCCTTTGAACTTCTCCGTTACACAAGCCTACACATTTCTTTTTTCATCAGAATTCATTTCTGCAGCTTGCAATGTAAAAAGAGTCTTGACTGATACACAGCATGTCTGCATGGAGGTGCTCTGGCTGCCCATAGTATGCGAAGAAGCATCAGTAGTCTTACCAATGTAAAGGACCACTCTTTCAGGAGGCCAACAGGCTTGGGCCAGGGATAAAAGTGGGATACACCCAAGAGAGAACAACTGTCTTCTTGAGCAGCTGGAGGAGAAAACCTAAAATTGAAAGGGCTGGACACAAGTGACAACAGACCTTAGTAACCCCCACAGAAACCTTCCAATGGATGCTCACATCCACCTTTATAAAAATCAGTCTATGCTAAAGGAAGCTAAACATTCTTTATAAATCCTCATATTAAGGTTGTTTTTAATCCACTCAAGGCAGTTAACTTGAGAATGTTTCATTGATTTATATGTTCATTCATTAAATATTATTGAGCATCCACTCTCTACTGATGCTATGCCCTGTTCTAAATATCCGAAGGTGAATAAAATATGGAGGGCAGCTGCATATAATACAA
The DNA here is from genome assembly GCF_004348235.1 of Phoca vitulina. Lineage (NCBI taxonomy): Eukaryota > Metazoa > Chordata > Mammalia > Carnivora > Phocidae > Phoca > Phoca vitulina. Next base: position 3,999,540 of record NW_022589705.1, read on the forward strand.
AGTATATAGGCTCTGGAACTAAGAGAACCTTGGGCCTAATCCTGCCTCTGCCATTTACCTGTGTGACCTTGGAAATATTGGAATCCCTCCTTATGCTTAGTTTCTTCATCCATAAGATTAAAATAAAAACACATACCTTATAGGGTTGTACTTCCTCGTAACAGGGATTCAGTAAATATTAACTACGGTTTTTATGATAGGCATCAGGATGGGAAGGCGTTGGCAGGTGAAAGAAAAGACTTGGAAGAAGGAGAAAGAACATGGCATGTGTTAGGGGCGCCTCCTTTCCCCTGGCCCCATTTTTCCAGGGAGTGGGTAGGAGGTGTTCCATTAAGATATGACTTTTGGCTCCTTACACCGCTATCCTTCACACTCAAGAGTGAGTTTCTTGATTGGTAAGTACCATTGCATTCATTGGTTCATAGTTCTTGACTGGATGGAGCTAATCTATTAAAAGGCCCTAATTAGTGAGGATTCATCCTCTTCCTGTTCCCCTTCTGCCCCAGAGTAATGCAGACAATGATCTTGGGTAAACAAGTCTGCTTTGCAGACCCAACCTTCCCCTTTGTAGGCTGTTCTGAGGCTACATTCTGTGGGGATTAGGAGCTGGCACAAAATGTCAGCAAACCCTTTTGGGTTATAGATCCAGAACCCTGTTCTTTATTAGCTTATCTATAATAAAGCTGACATTTTAAAAAATCTCCACTTGACTGTCCTCTATGTCTTATTTCATCCAAAACTCAGGGCTGGGCTGGGGAGAAAGAGCATACAATTTATTGATCCTCTAAAGTAATTAATTATGGCCAGAACATAGATTGTAGAGGGAAGGGTGGTGAGAGATAAAGCCAGAGAGGTAAACATAGAAGGATTTCTGCTCAAGTGGTTGGTACAGTAAGGTCATGCTTTGATCCATTCCCTTTACTCCACACAAAGAGTAATGATAATTAAAATATAGAAAGAGAAAAACCAAAAAGGCACAACCAGGCTCAAAAACAAATAACCCTTCTCATAGATCAGAAATGGAATAAAAAGCCCAAAGCAGTCTGATGCCACAGGCCTACTGAGGTTTCAAACCTGAGGTTCTCAGGTTTGAAAGCCAAGATTTTTGTCTCCTGCAAGGTGACAGGAACTAAAGATGCTCCAAATAAGGTGGAAGACAGGAACCAGGCTTGATTCTTGAAGTCAGAAGCTCATGAAAGGAGGCTGAAAATAAACTGCTGCCAACCCACCACCTGGGGAAGCAGAAGGACAAAGACACAGCCTTAAAATCAGGAACCAAGCCAAGCAGCTGGCCAAGTGATTGGTTCTGCAATATCCCCAATATCACTGTGGGTTGGAAGCATCAAAATGCCAACATGAGACCCAATTCTAGAATGGAGATCCAGGGAGGCAGGTGGAGACAAAAATCACTGAACATGGAGGGGTGAGCACAGAATGTGTGAGAGGGAAAAACAAAACAAAACACACAGAAAAACCAACACTAAGCTAAAACAAAACAGGAAACAGCAAGTGAAAACTTCCCACCCAAAATGAGCCTGACCACCAAGTTCCAAACACATATTGATATCTAATACTAAGAAAGATGGCCAACATAATGAACACTCAGAAAATGAATTTACTTCAGATAAAATTAACTCTATAGAACTGACAGAGATTTTTAAATTAATATTTTGGCATTCTCAAAGTGATAAATGACAAAAAATTAGGGACATTTTAAATGGACAAGAAATTAGGGAACAAATACAAGCTGATTAAATAATAGATAAATGTGAAAAAGAACTAATAGAAATCTTAAAAATAAAAATATGGTCACTGAAATGAGAAAATCAATAGATGGCTTTAAGTCTGGAACTGGCCAAAGTTGAAGAGAAAAAGTAATGAATTAAAGGGATGTACTGAATAATTCACCCAGAACACAGCATAGAAAAATAAAGAGATTATAAAATGGAAGCAAAAAAGTTAAGATTCATGGGGATTCTATGGAGTGGCTCCAACACATGTCTCATAGAAGTTCCAGAAGGAAAAACTGAAGGGCAGCATGGAGAAACTCTACCTTAAAAGAAGAAATGACTGAAGGTTTTCTAATCAAAACGTCAGAACACCTTGTGTAGCAAGCAAGATAAATAAAAGTAAACTCACACTTTTGTGGCATTATAGAGAAACTACAGGGCTATAAGGATGAAGATAAAGTCTCTCAAGTTACCAAGGGAAAAACAATGGTTATCTACAAGTTACCAAAGGGAAAACATTGGTTATCTACAAAGAGACTATAGCTAGAGTTATCAAAGGCAACAACAGAAACAAGAAGACAGTTGAGTATCTTAAAAGTTGAATGGAACACTATCAAGCAAGAATTTGATTTCCATTTAAGGGAGAGATCAAGACAAAGACATTTTCAATAAAAGACTAACAGCATTTACCACCCACAGACCTACACCAAAAGAACTATGGAAGAAGGAAGAATGTCCTTTCCCAATAAGAAAAATAAGCCCAGAGGGAAAGCACAGGATACAAGATACTGATGAGGGAGGGAATTAATAAAATGTGATGGTAAAATTAAAAATAACTACTTTAGTGTTAAAAAAAAAATGACAGGAAGAAAGGAAATGTACAGTGGATGACTGAAGCATGCTAAACCTCTTGGGAGATGTATAGAAATAATGACTTTGTCTGAATGCTTTGTCTATAGGAAATTTTATATTAATAAAAAGCTGATCTAGAGCTTCTAAACCTGCAGAGAGAAAAGAAATGGCCAAGGGTTGAAGAAATTTGACATAGAAAACTGATCATTGAATAGAAGGCAGAGAAGGAGAAAAAAAGAAAGTACACACACAAAATGGAATAGTAAAATTAAGCACAAATATATTAGCAAGTACATTAACTAAACAGATTTAAATGACTTATTAAAGGACAGATTATTAGGTTGGTTTAAAATAACATTCAGGGGGCACCTGGGTGGCTCAGTCAGGTAAGCGGCTACCTTCGGCTGGGGTCATGAATGGTCCCAGGGTCCTGGCATCAAGCCCGGCATAGGGCTCCCTGCTCAGCGGAGAGCTTGCTTCTCCCTCTTCCTCTGCCTGCCGCTCTGCCTACTCGTGCTCTCTTTCTGTCTCTCTGTCAAATAAATAAATAAAATCTTTAAAAAAAAAAAAAATAACATTCAGGTATACAATGCTAGCAAATGACACACAAACTAAACTACAGAAATACTGGATATAAAAGGATAAAATGCTATCAAAAAGAAAGCTGATGAAGCATTGTAATATCAGACAAAAAAAATCTTTTAAACCAAATGAAATAAAGAGGGTCACTACCAAGAAGTTGAATGTACCTAATAACATAGCTTTCAATTACAGAAAGCAAACCCACCAGCATTACAAAGAGAAATTGACAAGCCCACTGTCTGAGTGGGAGGTTTTAACGGATCTATCAGACACAGCTATATCAGGCAGACAAAAAACAGAGGTAATAGAGATCGTATCATGAAGGGCCTCTAAGGAGGCCACATTAAGGAGTTGGGTTTTATTCTGAGAGCAATAGGAAGCCATTAAAGGGTTTTAAGCAGGGGAATGATTAGATCAGATGCGCGTTTTTAGAAGGATCACTCTGGGTATAAAATGAAGAGTGGACTTCAGGGTGGTCAGACTACATAAAGGCAGGAAGACCATTTAGAAAACTCTTTCTACCATGTAGCCAAGAGATATTAATGGCCTGAACTACATAGTGGTGTTGGTGAAAAACAAGAGCAGGTATTTCAATAAGCGATCTGATAGTATAGCTGATTGGGTGGCAGGGGAGAGATGAAAGATGGCATCCATACACCTGCCCTAGAAAACTTGATGCATGGAACTGAAAAAGAAGAGGTTTTTTTTGTGGGGGTAGAAGATATTATTTCCTTGTTTCTGATTATACCACTTAACATTCAGCCCCTCAGTTTAGATATTCAAACTGGTTCATTAAAAAGTTAAGTTATAGGGGACGCCTGTGTGGCTCAGTTGGTTAAGCGACTGCCTTCGGCTCAGGTCATGATCCTGGAGTCCCTGGATCGAGTCCCGCATCGGGCTCCCTGCTCAGCGGGGAGTCTGCTTCTCCCTCTGACCCTCCCCCCTCTCATGCTCTCTATCTCATTCTCTCTCAAATAAATAAATAAAATCTTTAAAAAAAAAAAGTTAAGTTATATTCAGGATGCCTGGGTGGCTCAGTCAGTTGGGTGCCCAACTCTTGATCTCAGCTCGGGTCTTGATCTCAGGGTCATGGATTCAAGCCCTGCATTGGGCTCCATGCTGGGCATGGAGCCTATGTAAAAATAAAAAAATAAATGAATAAATAAGTTAAATTATAGTCAATATACGAGGATTATGTAAATCAATTTTAAATAATGTCTATCAAAAAGTATTCTACTTTTAACTATTGTTGCTTAGGGAATGTTTTGATAATCTGGGGGAAAATGACACTTTAACAATACCAGAAAAATGTGTGTATATTCTAAATAATCATTTTCCACATGATAATTGTCCTTTAAGATTATATTTTTATTACAGATTTTCTCACTTTTCTATACATAATGGTTTTCAAACACACCTATATGCCTAACTACTGAAGTGGTAAAGCAGTCATGCCTTTCTTAGTGCACAGCTGGTATTAAAAACAAGTAAATCCAGTATGTTGACCTGTGAATTCTTACAGGGAGTCATAGGTTTCATGGCACATAACTTCTTTCCTTTTCCTGGTGGTCATTAATTACTTTAAACTAATATTTCAGTTTACAATGTGTCTCTATCCTTCAGAGAACAATGATTTTGCATTGACTGAAGTTGGGAGGGGTGTATACATTATACGACCAAACTGAAGTTACTTATAAATGCTGAAAGCTAAGGAGCTATTATTGCAAAGGCAATTTAGTAGCTTCAAGCATGAAAAAGGTTTAAAGGACTTACAGATTTCCAATTATGAATTTTAAGGTTTTGTATTTACTTTATAGCCATTCTAAAAGGCAAATGAGATTTAATTTTATTTTTTTATATAAAGTTGTTTTGTGTTTTTTTTTTTTTTTTTTTTTTTTTTTGGACAGAGAGAGACACAGCGAGAGAGGGAACACAAGCAGGGGGAGTGGGAGAGGGAGAAGCAGGCTTCCCGCTGAGCAGGTAGCCCGATGCAGGTCTCCATCCCAGGACCCTGGGATCATGACCTGAGCCAAAGGCAGACGCTTAACGACTGAGCCACCCAGGTGCCCCAAGATTTAATTTTAGAGTTCCAAATGTGTTGTGCAATTTCAGGTTAACATTCTAAACCAAGGAGTAAAGTCTGAGCCTGTTACCCACCAGGACTGCTCCAACAGCCGAGAAACCCTTTGGAGCCCTATAGGGAATCCGCCTGGGCATCTGCACATGGGAAATTTCCCGGTTGTAATAGACCCATAATGAGCTGTGTGACTCTAGGATTGTCTCTTAAATGATGGCAAGGATGTGTTTTGAAAAGACAAAACCTTTTTTGTGTCTGATTTTTAAAGTGAACACTTTCATTTATTTGAGGGCAAATATTGCATTACATTTCACACATGGAGTCTGCTGTTTATTACAAGCCATTATCAGATAATTTCTCTTCAGACCATATTACTTCTTCAACTGCAACCCTCTGCATTCAGGGGCAATGCAAGCAGTGAAGTGGGCTCTTCTCCTTTAAGGGCAGCTGGTATACCATTCAACTCACAGCATGATTTGTTACCATCATGCTATATAGACCCCTCTCCCTTCATGGAGAAATGCTAAAATCACAGAGGTCCTGCTATCACAGTGCTGTAGGAGTCTTCTTCCCTATCATGTAAGCTGAAAGAACTGATGCACTATGCTTTTCTGATATTTTGCAAAATTATAACTACTTGTTAGTTTTAAACGGCATGGAAAAAAATGGGACATGGCAATAAAATTATAGTTTGTATTTCCAGTTGAGCCAGATATGTTAAAGGTGAGGGGGTTTTTGTTCTTGTTTTCATGTTGGTGGTAGGTTTTTTCTTCAGATCTTTGTACTTTCTAGAAACATAAATGCATGGAAGGAAGGAAGCAAGGAAGGAAGGAAGGAAGAAGAAAGAAAGAAAAAGAAAGAAAGAAAGAAAGAAAGGAGGAACTTATGTACCAGTAGATGTGAATAATGCTCAAGAATTACTGCATACTGCACAGAAAGATTCATCAAGATTTGAAGATAGAATCAGCACCCAACAAGAAAAAAAAGTAATTGTATCATTTCCATAGTAACAATGTTAATCATTATGATAACCTAACAGCAAGGAACCTGGAAAGGTCTTTAGTGTTTTCTCTCATTTTTTAGCAAAATACCCACGGTGTCCCCATAAGACACTATCTTATTTTATGATTTGGGGGAAAACGAAGATTCCTCAAATGTCTGTTTTGCTATTTCATACAAAGTCATTCTCTGCATCTAGACTAAACTTCTCTCCTGCCTTAACTTCTCTGCCAGTGATTCCTGTAGGCAGCGGGGAACATGAGAGCCATAGCATCTCTGGGGCGGCAGGTTCCCTTAGGCTGATATAACAGGAGAAGCAGAAATTCCTCATATAGGTAAAAACAGGGCTAGGGAGTAACCACTTACCCCAAGGTAAGCCATCAAACTAAGTACTGCATAAATATAGAAAAAAGACCACTGGGGAGCAATCTGAATAAAACCTGGAGGGAAAATGCACCAGAGGGCACAGACCTGAAGTCGATTATGGGTAAGGGAAACAGAGGTCCTGGGTTTAACTTTCCATAAAAGAGATGGGTCTCTTGAGACCATGGCTTGCAAAGGCAAGGAACTATATTTATTTCTGATGAAATAGCCAAATAGTCTGGGAGTACTTACATTCCAAGGCTTTGTGGAATCATCACTTCATTCATTCATTCATTCTTTCATTCATTCAACTAATTTAATTTATCATCATCATCATCATCATCATCACTGATGTCAGGCATTCTTCACCTTTCTCTGTTAACCAGATTAATGCTCTTCCCATCTGACTGACCAATTCCAATGGTTCTCAATTCTAGCCGTATATCTTAATCACCCATGAAGGGTTTTTTTTTAATCTGTGTGCCCCAGCCCCTTCCCTGAGCCACTATATTAGAATCTCCTGGGGTAGAATGTGGTCGTTTAATGAACCCTAAGGGGCTATGCTAGGAATAAAAGGCTGCTACAGCGTCATAGCTATGCACCTTGGGCTCAGTCTTTCTGGTGCTCTCTGAGGAGGACCCACGGTTCAGGCTTAGGTGAAAAAAAAAACCACCTACAGGGTTCCAGCGAGATGTCTTTGCTTACTGCTCTACTGAAGGTAACGAGGACGTCTGGTTGTTTGGTGAAGGTATAGAGGTGATGAGTCAAAAGCACCGAGGGCGGGTGTGGGTGGTGGTAGATTTATCCATGAGATTGCCCATAAATGGTTTTAATTCATGTACTGCCAAAGAAAGGAACTATGGCTTGTCTTCCATAATTTGCATAGATGATTTCATGAGCTTTACAAGTCTAATACAATTCCAACAGGGTCAAGACTGGGAATAAGAGCACAGACTCTAGGGTCATGCCACCCCAGGTTTACCTACTGGTTGTATGAGCCTGGGTATCTTCCTTATTTAAGCTCTCTGTGCCTCAATTTCCCCATCTGAAGCATTAGCGTCATTGTTCCTACCTCACAGGCTCATTTCAAAGACTCAGTGAGTTGGCACCTGTGCAGCTCAAGAACACAGCCTGGCACAAAGTATTAGGTATACAGGACCAATGGGTGTTATTCAGGGGAGATGTTTTGCATACTCCCCACCACCCCCGAGACCTGATGAGACAACAGGACTTTGCACTGAGTCCACATACTGTGTCTTGCTTTTTTTTTTTAATTTCTTTTTATAGATTCGATTTATTTATTTGACAGAGAGAGAGAGAGAGAACACAAGCAGGGGGAGGGGCAGAGGGAGAGGGAGAAGCAGGCTCCCTGCTGAGCAAGGAGCCCGATGTGGGGCTCGATGCCAGGACTCTGGGATCATGACCTGAGTCCAAGGCAGACGCTTAACCAACTGAGCCACCCAGGCACTCCACATCCTGTGTTTTTTGACATGGACTTGAAAAGGCCTTTTTATCTGTCAGCCTTCATCTCAAGGCCGGAAGCTCCGTGAGGATCAGGACTGAGTCTGCCTGGCTGACCATTATGTCCTCGGCACCGAGCGCCGCGAGTAACACGGAGCAGGCACTTCACAAACATGCGGGGAGTGAACAGTGAGATCTCACTGTGGGTGGACTAGGACTCTGCCACTTGCAGTCGCGCAACTGGGAGCAGGCTACTTGACTTCTCTGATCCTCAGCACAAGCATTACTTCCTCAAAGGTTCTTGCAGGGACTGAAGGATAGAGCGTGAGGAAAGCAGCTGGTGGAGTGCCCAGAACAAAGTTAATGTTAATAGTTAATACGTGTTTAAAAAAGCAGCACAGCCAAGTGCACCCAAGCCTTTCATTTTCCTAATTTTGTCTCTTTCCTTATTTAATAAAAATGGATGTTACAACCATAATTGTCACTATCAAAACCCCAGAAAACAGGGGAAACAGGATGAAAGGTCAGAGGCTCCCACTCGGCAATTCTCTCAGGTAGACATTTATTAACACTGATTCATTAATATTCATTGGACAACTTGTACAGTCCGGGTAGAGCATAAAGAGAAAATGGTCAGCTGAGGGCTCAGCCTACCTCCATGCCGGTTCTCCACGCAGAAATTAATCCCACACAAAAATCAACATTTGCAGAGCCGAAGCAAAAGACAGAGAGCCCAGCTAGCTACATGTGCCCCTCTCCTTGCCCATCCAGGAACCTGGGCTTGGGGACAAAAGAATCATCAGTCACATGTCAGATGCCACTTGAAAAATCTGTATTTGGCTTTGTAAAAAAATAAGAAGAATGTGTTATTATTTTTAAATTGATTCCGTTTTCTCCAGTTTTATTGAGATATACTTGACACACATCACCGTATAAGTTTAAGGTGGACAGCATAATGGTTCGGCCTCATATATCATGATCTGTTTTGCTTTTGATGATAGTAATACCTAACACTTATTGAGCGTTTACCGCCTGACAGACAATTGGTACACGTTATCTCTTGTAATTGTCAGAACATCATTATTTCCGTTTTGGAGATAAGGAAACTCAAGTCTGCCATTGAAACTGTAGAGGTTGAGAAATGTGCCCAAGATCGATGGGTGAGTAGGAACCAGGCTGTCTGAGCCCGCAGCCTGCACGCAAAGCCACCGAACTGCGGCCTGAGACACGAGCCTTCTCTCCCACTGGCCTGGCAGGTCTGGCCCCGTCCTGACTTCCCATCTTGCTCTGGTTTCCGGAGGCGCAGCTCTTCTCGTCCGTGAGCTAAGCAGCATCTCTCTCAGTCTGATGAATCGGGGTGATGTTTATTGCTGTTCACATGACATCCGAATTGTAGGGAGCCTGGCCCTTCCCCTTCCCGCAGTGAAGAGAATGCTGTGATTTCATGGCAAGATTACAATGGGGTAACTCCTCTGTCTGCTCCTTTAGGCACGCAGGCCCTGGCGAGACCCTGGCGAGCTCCCCCACGGAGGGGATACGGCCACTCAGGCAGATGCGACAGTCTGTTAACTGACAGCACGAGCTTTGGGGGAGAGAGCGAGCCAGGAATAAGGCTATTAGGGACGTGTAGTCACAGCATCAGGCTACAAGATGTGGATTGTATTTGGTAGCAAGCTGCCGCTTCATTCTACTTGTGCTCGGGGTCTTCCCCACTTGAAGGCCCAGCCCCTCCTGATCTCCCTCCCTAAGAGGAAAGGTGCTCTGGATTTCATATTGCAGATGAAGGATACCGTATTTTGCAGAAAACTCCAGGAACCTTAATTAAGAGCTCTCAAAACATCGTACATAACGACCACATTTCCTTCTATCTCATCCAAAACACGCCGAAATGATACTTCTATCTGTCATGACAAAATTTTAAATTGTGAGCTTCTACACATTTGAAGGCTATTCTCAAAAACAAGAATAAGAAGGCCTGTTCTCTAAGTGTCAACCATTTACCCACCCCCCACCCTTCCCCAGGCCCTCACTGATGGGAAGACGAAGAATGGCCATTTAATGTTTTAAGAACACTCTCTAAGCCACGTTTTGTACTGATTCTGCATGTGGAATGTTTATTTGCTAAGAAAAACCTCATTTCATTCCAATCATATGTTGCCTCGGTTCTATTTCCTAGAACGAGCAGGAGGAAACGGAATAAAATATCACTGCGTTTCCCATTTTCAATTTTTCTGCATGAGGTTAGTGGTGCCGGGAACCTGCTTTTCAAAGCAATTGCATCTGTGGCAACTGGCCGGTGTCCGAGACTATCGGTCCCCAGCTGGTCTCGAGGTAGTCGCTGAAGCAGTGAGCTGTGGCCAAGACCTTTTCCTGATTTAGCTGTTATTCCAGAGATGAAACCCACATAAGGAAGGATCATAGCAAAGGCACGGGCAACAGATTTTTTTTTTTTTTGAGGGGAGAGGGTAAGGGGGTGTGGGAATAGGGATGCAGAGATTGAGAATTTTAATCACAGATTTTTTTTTTCTCCTCAGAATTGCACAGCAGCAAAGTGAGCTGAAAGATAGGTTGATGTTGCTATTGCTAAATCCAAGAGATAATGGAAGAGCGCCCCTCCCCCTCTCCTACACACACACCCACCTCCCTCCAACACCCAGCTATTTCTGCCCGAGATTTTTGCTTTCACTTTGCAGGAATATTTTCTTCTGTCAGGTGCATAAATACAATTATGAAACACTGCTTGTTTCCCTGGTCTCACAGCAGAAGCTACCTTCGTCCTAAAACAAAAGGAAATGCAGTTGCTTTGTTTCCCCTGCAGGTATATTAACATTAGATGCTGAATTTACTGTTCTCTAAATTGTTTAATGGCAGTGTTTTTTGGGAGTCTTCATAAAAACAAACTTCATGTAGCCAGAATACAGCCCCTAATTGAAGTAAATCTTAACTTGCCTAAAGTGATTAAAGATAAGTGAGTCTATAGTTTGACTTACCCTATTTGAAATTCTTCTCTGTCCACAAAGTATATATAAATCTTTATGGAATGACCTATTAACTGCCTGCTGCTGGGACCCAGCTTTGGGCTTTGTTTCAGCTATAAAACAAGGTCACTCTGGTTTTGGTAAAAACTGATGGAGCTGCTTTGGTAATTAAAATCTACAGGATCCTGAAGAGATGATATATTTAAACCTCTAAAACATAATGTGGAAGCTGTAAAATTACAAAAGGAGAAGGGGTCCGGGCCCCCTATTACTGCTCATCAAATTATACATTAGTAATAGGGTCTTTATGTCACCCTTAAAAAAAGAATTTCCAAAAGTTTTCTTAGAGCTTTAGATCCAAGTCCTAAACCTCTCCTTGTCTGGCAGACCCACTCCACTACAGCAGGTCACCTCTAGAGAGGGCAACACTTCAGAGAGTATCCTTCAAATGCCTACATAAATTCACTGACACTGCCAGTCAAGAAGCCAACACTCAAAGGAGACCAACCTGGCCCTTAATGTGGGTTTTTTACACCATCTCAAGAGGCAGTACCTAGATGAAATCAAACAAATGATTTACTCCTCGTGAGGTTCCAGCGTTCCATGGGTTAGGAATTTTTTTTTTAAGTTACTCTTTGAGCCAAAAAACTCTTAAGCGAAATCTTTCAGCTTTTTATAACAAAAGTACCCCAATAACAAAAGTATAACAAAAGTACCTCGTCGGGCAAGATACTTAACCTTGCTAAACCTCATTTTAATCATTTATGAAACAAGCATGATCATAATTTATTTTATGAAAACAATGGTGGCTGTAAAAAGAACACTGAGCATAGTCCTGGCACCCGGAAAGTATTTGAGAAATATGTGGTTTTCAAACCAGAAAAAGACACTACAAAAAAAAGAGAACTACAGGCCAATATCTCTGATGAACATAGATGCAAAAGTCACCAACAAACTATTAGCAAATCAAATCCAGCAATACATTAAGAAAAGCATTCGCCACGATTGAGTGGGATTTATTCCGGATATGGAGTTCAAGAGTGGTTCAATATCTACAAATCAATCAACTGATACATCACATTAACAAGAGAAAGGTTAAAAACCACATGAGCATTTCAATAGATGCAGAAAAAGCATTTGACAAAGTACAACACCCATTCATGATAAAAACTCTCAACAAAGTAGGGTTAGAGGGAACATACCTCAACATAATAAACGTTATATATGAAAAACCCACAACTAACATCATACTTAATGGTGAAAACAGAGCTTTTCCTCTAAGACCAGGAATAAGACTAGGATATCCACTCTCACTACTTTTATTCAACATAGTACTGGAAGTCCTAGACATAGTAATCAGATAAGAAAAGGAAATAAGAGGCATCCAAATTGGTCAGAAAGAAGTAAAACTTTCATTGTTTGCAGTGACATGACACTATTTACAGAAAGCCCTAAGAACCCCAGTATTACTACTAGAACTGATAAATAATTCAATTTTAAAGCCACAGTATACAAAATGAACATACAGAAATCATTTCTATACACTAACAATGAAGTAGCAGAAAAAGAAATGAAAAAAAATTTTATTCACAATTGCATCAAAAATAATGAAATACCTACAAATAAACCAAGGTATAAAAGACCTGTACTCCAAAAACTATAAAACATTGAAAGAAATTGAAGATGACACAAACATGTAAAGATACTCTCTGATCATGAATTGGGAGAACCAATATTGTAAAAATGTCCATACTACTCAAAGCAATCTACAGATTTAATGCAATCCTTATCATAATACCAACAGCATTTTTCACAGAGCTAGAACACCAAATAATCCTAAAATTTCTATGGAACCACAAAAGAACTCAAATAGCCAAAGCAAACTTGAAAAAGGAAAACAAAGCCGAAGATTTCAAAATCCCAGATTTCAAGATATACCACAAAGCTGTAGTAATCAAAATGGTATGTTACTGTCACAAAAACAGACAAATAAATCAATGGAACAGAATATAAAACCCAGAAATGAACCCACAATTATGTGGTTAATTAATCTTCAACAAAGGAGGCAAGAATATGCAATGGGAAAAAGACAGTCTCTTCAACAAATGGTGTTTCCTAGGACCACTTTCTTACATCATACACAATAATAAACTCAAACTGGAGTAAGGACCTAAATGAGAGACCTGAAACCATAAAAATCCTAGAAGAAAATATAGGCAGTAATCTATTTGACTTCAGCTATAGCAACATTTTTCTAGCTATGTCTCCCTTGGCAAAGGAAACAAAAGCAAAATTAAATAAAAATCTTCTGCACAGCAAAGGAAACCATCAACAAAACAAAAAGACAACCTACTGAATGGGAGAAGATATTTGTAAATAACATATCCAATAAGGGGTTAATATCCAAAATAGATACTACATAAAACTTATATAAGTGAATTCCAAAAAAAAAAAAAAAGACCCCAAGTAATCCAATTAAAAAATGGGCAAAGGAACTGAATAGACATTTTTCCAAAGAAGACATACAGATGGCCAACAAGCACATGAAAAGATGCTCAACATCACTAATCATCAGGGAAATGCAAATCAAAACCATAATGAGATACCACCCCACACGTATTAGGATGGCTAAAATCAAAGACACAAGAAATAACAAGTGTTGGTGAGGATGTAGAGAAAAAGAGCACCCGTGCACTGTTGGTGGGAATGTAAATTGGTTCAGCCACTGTGGAGAACAGTATGGACATTCCTCAAAAAAGTTAAAAGTAGAACTACCATCTGATCTAGTAATTCCACTCCTGGGTATTTACCCAAAGAAAATGAAAACACTAATTCAAAAAGATAAGTGCACCCCTAAGTTTATTGCAGCATTATTTATACTAGCCAAGATATGGAAGCAGTCTAAGTGTCCACTGATAGATGAATGGATAAAGAAGATGTGGTGTACATATATATATATATGTATATAATACAATGGAATATTACTCAGCCATAAAAAAGAATGACATCTTGCATGGATGGGCCTAGAGTGTATTATGATAAGCACCACAAGTCTGAGAAAGAAAAATACCATATGATTTCATTCATACGTGGAATTTAAGAAACAAAACAAAGAGACAAAAAATAGACTCCTGGGGGCGCCTGGGTGGCTCAGTCAGTTGAACGACTGAATTTTGATCTCAGCTCAGGTCCTGTGTGGGGGTCATGAGTTCAGGCCCCATATTGGGCTCCATGCTGGGCGTGGAGCCTGCTTAAAAAAAAAAAAGAGAGAGAGAGAGAGACTCCTAAATACAGAGAACAAACTGGTGGTTGTCAGAGGGGAGGTGGGTGGGGGAATGGGTGAAATAGATAAAGGGATTAAGAGCACACTTACCTTGATAAGCACTGAGAAATGTATAGAACTGTCGAATCATTATATTGTACACTTGAAAGTAATAGAACATTATGTTAATTATACTTGATTTATTTTTTAAAAAGAAATGCAAGGTATTAAAAGGAAAGCAGGCAAGTAGTTTTAGTTCCATTTCACAGATGGGGAAACTTAGGCTCGGAGAGTTTAAGGGATGATGTGTTGAAGTTAGAAGATAAATAGTAAGGCCAGGATCCCTAGTTAGTGGTCTAGTTATACAGTAGGCACTTCTAAGTCTTCTAAACCTTGCTGCTTGTAATTAGTCTGCAAATCCCCAAAGGGCAGATTAGCCCAATCAATATGGGAAGCTGCTGTGATGCCTGCCTGGCTCTCCCCCCTCCCCACTCCTCCCACCTCTTCCCCCAGAAGAATAGCCCTACTCCCCAGGGTAGCACAGACCAAGCAGAGCAGTAGCACCTCAACCCTGCCCTGGCAATTTCTCACTCTTGAATTATGTGAGGTGCCCCTGCAAGTGTTGAGGTCCACCTTACTTAGAGTCTGTATCCTGGCCCTCCCTCTCCTTCCCCTCTGTCTGTTCTTCCCCTTTCCTTTCTTTCTCCATCCCCTCTGTCTCTTTCTCCCCCTTCCCTCCATCCTACCTCTCCTCCTTTTCCCCCCATCCTGCCCTCACCTTCTTTTTCCTCTCCCTCCTTTTCCACATCCCCATCACCCCATAGAATCGCTACCATGCTCCCTTGGAGAAGGTCCAAGAGCCTTGAAAGCAGATAGACCTGGGTTGGAAACCTGTCTCTCACACTAGTTGCGCAACTTTGGGCAAGTTAATGCATCTCTTTGTGACTAAATTTCCTTCTTCTAGAACAGGACAGATGATGATAATAAGTACTGGGAATAATGGAACTGATAATAACACCGATAGGCCCACTGTAAGTGCCAATACCTGTCATTTTTCTCCTTGCGCAGTCCTCACCATCTCCTCCCTCCCCCCAGCACCTTCACGCCCAGCGTTCAATCTCACCATTGTGTTCGTCTCCCCATGTAATTCCGCCCACCAGGAGGGAGCACACCAGGACACCAGCAACTGCATTCTGTCTGGTTCACGCAGCAGGAATGTTTCTCACAACAAATTTACCAGCCTGCTGGTGGAGACTTCGGTCTTTTATGGGCTTGGTACCAGCGCTTCAGTTGACTTTGAGAGCAAAATTCTGGGACTTTGACAAGCTAAGGACAGATCTTGCAACCTGACGACTTAGTGGAATAAGGTCTCTGAGGGGACAACCAGCCTCTCCTCCCCTGACATCACACCAGCTTCAACTCACCAACATTTTGGATGTCAACTTCATTTACTGGCTGTGCGGGCTTGGGCAGGTCATTTAATCCTGTTGAGCCAGTTAACTCCTCTATAAAGTCTACCTGCCTCATAGGGTCATGGTGAAGATCAGTGGGGAATAAGTTACGCGTGGGAAAATATTCTATAGACTGCAATTCACTATATAAATGTAAACTATTATTTTTTGAAATGTTACATGAAAATCTAGGAACGCTTATCATCTGCTTCATTCTGTCAATGAATGTGAGAACAGACCAAACTTGGAAGGGACTTCAAAAATTCAGAAAATCACATTTGGAATAGTACTTGAGAAACTTGAAAATTTTTTATATATTGACATGTTTTCACATTATGCATATATTAAGTATATTATTACATGTTTATGTTGAGTCACTGTTACAACCCAGATGGTAGAATTTTTTAAAGCAACAAAACAGTTTTATGTTAGTTAGCGTATGTGTAGCTTCTGATGTGATCTAAACACTGCATTTACCTTGAGCTTTATTGCTCTTCTATTTATTTACCCTGCCCCAATCATTAGAAATTATTTTCTGAGGCATAAATGGTAACTCTAGGAGCCCATCTTTGCTTTGCTCTAAACTAGATTATACAGTGGAAAAGCAAAAGGTACTGAATACCAATGCTTTGGGTTTCGAATTTTATCACTCTCTCTGGCCACTGAACCTACCAGTTATAAATTATATTTTATTACCTTCTAGAAAAACAAATTAAGTGATGGGCAATTCACATTCCACATGCAAAATAGCTCTCTGAGAAGTCAAACTCTGGCTGGACAAATCCCCCACACACACACCTTTTTTTTCTGGTGGGTGGGGGAGGTGGGATGAAGAATATGTTTGTTTTCAAGTAGCGAACATTCCTGACTTGCCAGCTGGTCCTGTTTCCCCCGCCAGCTAGTTCAATCAGGAGGTGATCTTACCGTGAAGGCTGAGAGGACTCTGTTGGTGGGGTGGCTCCCAAACCCCCTCCATTTTCCCACGAGAGCAGAGGTCAATGAGGAGCCGTCAGCACGGCCCAGGAGTTGGCGCACACAGGCTTATCTGGATAACTTGCTGCATTTCTGCTCGTGCTCATCTCAACTGCATGGGACGTCATTTCGTCACTTCATAGCCACTTGCAGTCTTTAAAGAGCTTGGCTTCTTCCTTTTGTTAGTTGTCTTTGCTGACATTCAAACATAAGTTCATCCTTTTGGCTTTGTTTCCCTCATGTCATTTGTATAGTCCCCTCTGTAGACCTTTTTTTAGACCTTCTTCCTCTGATTCCCCATCTTATTTCTACTCCATCTGGGGCGAATGGGGTTTCCATCATCTTGGGAGGGTCAAGAATGATGTTTCCTAAAACATCCAGCACATGAACTGTGATCTGGGCTTACGTGGGCTCTGGGGACGATTATCACTGGTTCCCAGACACCAGCATGAAATAACACTGAGTCACATAGCAATTTTCAATTCTCTCTCAGCCCTGCTGATTACTTCAAGGGAAGAGTTTCCATTTGGTCCTTGTATGTCTATCACTCACTAATGTCCCTTTTGAAAAGAGAGAGCAGACCTCAGCTGAGAGCCTTTGGTGTGTAATAGCATCTAGCTACAGTTTTATAGCATTACTTTGGTTTTTATTACATAAATACTTGTTTTTATTTTCACCTCCTATTTATGGCAAGTGATCCTGGTTTTCTTTTTATAGACCTAATATAAAGTTTCTTCTTTGAAAAGCCATATGTAAGTTTAAAGTACACATCAGTTTAAAGAAAAACGTTACGTGAAGTAAGTATAAGTAAATGGCAAAAATGTTGAGGATGGTGGCATGGGTATGACCGAAGTTTGGGAAATACCAGCCTAGAATCACTCCATCAACTTTTGTTATTTTCTTACAGCTTTATATGTTGGGTTTGTTTGTTTTTTTAAGATTTTACTTATTTATTTGACTGAGAGAGGGAGAGCAAAAGCAGGGGGAGTGGCAGGCAGAGGGAGAGGGAGAAGCAGGCTTCCCGCTGAGCAGGGAGCCCGATGCGGGACTCAATCCCAGGACCCTGGGATCACGACCTGAGCCAAAGGCAGACGCTTAATGACCGAGCCACCCAGGTGCCCCTATATGTTAGTTTTCAAAGCATGTTTGTTAACAATGTCTACACCTAGACACAAGTCAACCTACTTCCCAATATCTCTGACTGAAATTATACACAGATTATTTCACAATGTCTTTTTTTTAAAAAAAGATTTTATTTATTTATTTGACAGAGAGAGACACAGCGAGAAAGGGAACGCAAGCAGGGGAGCAGGCCTCCCGCCAAGCAGGGAGCCCGATGCGGGGCTCCATCCCAGGACCCTGGGATCATGACCTGAGCCGAAGGCAGACACTTAATGACGGAGCCACCCAGGTGCCCCTATTTCACAATGTCTTTTAATTTCCTTTAGTCAGAGGGTTTTCATAAGCCTGTCCTCAAATAGACACTGAAAATCACTGATGTTCCAGCCGGCGCTCTGGGTAAGTATTATGTACAGTGGTCTGGATCAATTAATCCACTCAGAGTGCTAAAGTCTACACCAATTTTGTTGACCCATTTTCCCCCTTATGCCATGAAGAGACAGATAGGCCACAGGACTTTAAGACTTGGGCCTCTGTTAATGAGAAATTATTCAAGGTGATCTCATTAATCCCAAGCAATGCAATTTTTGCGAACTTTCTCAAAAAGAAGAAGGGTCCCGCAGCTCTCAGTCACGCTGTTTTCCCTGAAGACCCTTTAGTTCCATTCACAGAAAGGGAAAACTGGGTCTCAGGGTAAGACATCTCCTCAACCTCTTCTCTCACCCAGCATGGCATGCTCTAAGATCTCTAAGTTTATTCTTGGGGCCCCAGTCGGCACGTTATCTAGAGTAGGAGCCTTTGGCTCCTTCCCAAGCCTGGAAGCTTCGGTCTGCGGGCTGCAGGGGAGAACTTCTGCTCTGTTCCCGCCGGCTGCCCATGGTGTGGAGCAAGCACTTTGATTAACTGGAGCAGGTTCTTACCCAAGCAGCTTCTCCACGGTTCTGCCCTCTTGTCTCAGACACACAGCCACTAGCATCCACATCTACCCCTTCCTTTTCTTCAGAAAAACTCAAGCCTTGCGCTCACACTTCCAAGGTGAGTAGGGATCTAGCGAGGCTAAACCAACAAGCCTAATCTACCCAATTCTTGTAAAAGGAAGTGGGTCACGTGTAGGGCATGGAGTGATTGAGAAGAAATGATTGCTTGTGACCCACTGTCCTGCACCACCCGAACACCAAATCCCTCCTGTACCTTTCTCCTCCACGCTGACGTCCTGAAATCTCTGCCTGCCTAGTGACTGTCATTGTGAGGGACAGGGCCGGTTTCTGTCTGGGGCCCCTTTGCCATGTCTGACTCTCTGGGGTGCTCTTTACCTTGGGAATACTAGAGATTGGTGTTGTTTTTTTTTTTAATTTTATTTATTTGTCTTAGAGAGAGAGAAAGCGTGAGCGGGGAGAGGAGCAGAGAGAGAGAGAGAAGGAGGGGGAAAAAATCTCAAGCAGACTCCACCCTGAGTGCGCAGCCTGATGTGGGGCTCGATGCAGGGCTTGATCCCATGACCCTGAGACCCTGAGATTATGACCTGAGCTAAAACCAAGAGTCAGATGCTTAACCGACGGAGCCACCCAGGCACCCCTGAGACTGATGTTCTTTTTTGATCACAGCCTTTTTGCATGTAGCCTTGGTCCCCACACTGATAGCCCACTAAAGGGCAGGTTCGTTTTGCAGTTTTCTGGGCACTGCTTCCTGCATTTTTTTTCTTGGAAGACCGAGCCTTGTGACTGGCAAGAGGCCACCTATAGGTCTTCTCTGGATCTGGATCTGAGGTCAAGTCTCTGCCTTCCTGGCAGTCCAGCGCCTGTTCCAGTTGATCTGGATGACTCCTTGCTTCCTGTCGCTAGTCTCAGCAGCTGGAGGGAAATAGGAGCCTATTCTTGGATTGGCAGTTTGGGTTGAAATATTCTAATCAAGGCAGCCCCAATAATTGCTTGTTGGCAGTGAGCCTTATCTGTACCTCTTCCCTACCATTTTCCATCATGGGGTCTCCAATTTTTAATAAGCAAGCTTTTTTTTTTTTCTTGTTTGGCTCACTGGTGATTTAGCAATTTTGCTGTGTAGCACTTCGGTTGATAACACCCCCAAATACCTGCTCAAGTGTTTTCAAACATTTAGCCACTCTTGCCAAAGTACCACATGACTGAAGATATATGTGAGACCTCAATTGTTGAGGCTCTAGGCTCTCCATTAACCTCCTTCAATTTCTCGTAATGCTTGTAAAGTGCTTTGCACAATGCATGACACCTAGCAAGCAATCAGGAAATGGGACCTATTGTCCTGGTTGTGTTTGATGTTATTACCTCACTTCTGGCACCTGCCACTTTTGCAGGGTCTAAGTGGATTTCCTAGCCAGGGCTTAAATGTTTGTTCCGCTCATGCTATGGTTAATACCGTTGAGGAACACACCAGCTTTTGCCCCAGTCCCCCCATGGTTTGTTTCCACCAGGAGCTTATGTGTATATGGCAGGTGGCCTGCTTAGGTTTAAATCCACTGGATGACTTTTTACCCAAGGACTCTAGTCCTGTCTGACTTTCATTGCCAGTCTTGACCTAGGAAGAGGTTCAGTCTCTGTAGAAGTTCAGTATTCAAGGTAGAGAGGACAGGGCTGAAAGACTACTTTCCAGATACTTATCTCTCCAGTGAGTGCAAAATAATTAAGCTCTAGGAAGGCAGCATTGGCTTTCTCTTCCTTCCTGAAAAACTTGCCAAGCACTTTATCCCTTTCCAGGGTCCTTAAAGAAGCCCGTCTGCTGTTTTTAATTTCAGATTCTTCACTACTCACTGGCATTCACTAACAAACTGAGAATCCACACCTATATCCATGCATTAGCCTCCTACAATATCACTGCCATTTCCAAATACCAATTGACTAACTCTTAGAGGTCCTTGATACATATGTGTACGACACTGGGACTCACGAAAATCCTGGAAGGAAGCCAGAGGTAACAGTATTCAGACTTCACCAACCTGTGTGGCCTCATGCATTTATACCCAAATTGCAATGGCTCTGAGCACAGTCTTCCTGCCCTTACCTCTCTCCTGCCTGATTTGCCATCAGTCCAATCTTTCCTGGGTTCCACTCTTTAACTCTTTCCATGAATTCCTGTTGAGTATCTGCACAGATCCTCTCTGGCTGGTTAATGAAACTGGCCCTCAGAAACTACCCACCTTGATAATGCATGCTTGGGTCTCTCTCCCTGGCCCTCTCCTTCAAGGTTCCAAGTGTGATGATTACCTTGTCCTCGTTGTCTCTTCCCCATCTCATCATGTGTCATTGTCAGGGTTCTAGGACAGGGATCCTTCTGGAAGTGGGAAGAAGATTCCCTCAGCCATCTTCCCAGGGTCATATTCAGATGAGAATGTCCCACAACAAAGCTGCCTGGGCCCCAAAGTGTTACAGCTCTTTGATTGTGCTGCTCTTTCAACTCACTCACACACACACACACACACACACACACACACACGGAGGTTCCATCACAAAGCAGAGTGACTAGACTGGGATGGGTCAACGGCCTTCCTGAATATGTGTCTTCCTATTGTAAAGCCTCAACATGATTCAAATGTCTCATCAGAAAATGACCAAATGAGGGGTGCCTGGGTGGTGCAGTCATTTAAGGGCCTGACTCTTGTTTCAACTCAGGTCATGATCTCAGGGTTGTGAGATCGAGTCCCGAGTCAGGCTCGGCACTCAGTGCAGAGTCTGCTTAAGACTTTCTCTCCCTCTGTCCCTCCCTGCCCCCCGCTCTCTCTCTCAAATAAATAAATAAATCTTTTAAAAAAATGAAAATAACCAAATGATTATGGAGAATAAAAAGCACAGCCATATTAAAAAAAAAGTCTGTTGCTCATTGCCAATGAGCTCAGTTTTGTCATGCCTAAAAAAATTGCTTAACAGAGGATATGTGCTTTGCAATTATAAATGTAACACACAGAGAAAGTCCCCTGTAGACCTCTAACCCAGTTCCTAATGTTTTCTAAATGGATACACTCCATAATTTTGTGAAGGGAAGTCACATAAATTCAGTCACAGCTTCCCTTCAACTAAATATCTCTTAAAAATAGCAAAGTAGTACCTTGCACAGAAAATCCAGTTTCACCGGAAATCAAATAGATTTCACCTGCCTTTTCATGCTTGCTTTTCTCCCCTCTTCTGTGCCTGAGATCCAGCTCTGAGAAGGAACGACAGGGAGCTCAAAGCTGTCACCTGAGCCCTGTGTCAAACAGGCTACAGGTTGCACTTTCGTGTCCATTCTTTCCATCTTTAAAATCTCAGACGTCACGTGTTTCCCTACATTAAGGTCCCCAGGTGGTAATTTGTGAATTACTCTTTACTGAAGATTGAGAAGAAACAAATAGTCCAGGATGCAGATTACTGACGCTAATCCTGCTTGTTGATTGGCTGTCTATCCCTTGAGGTTGTTAAGCAAGATTGATACATAGAGGACACGCCGGCCATGCAGTCCTGTATTACCAGCAGGGATTGGCTCCAACCCCAATGCAGTCCTTTGGTGAGATCCACCTTTTGCCTTCTTTCTTTCTTTCTCTTTCTTTCTTTCTTTTCTTTTCTTTTTTCTTTCTTTCTTTCTTTTTAGATTTTATTTATTTATTTCACAGAGAGAGAGCATAAGCAGGGGGTGCGGCAGGCTGAGGGAGAGGGAGAAGCAGGCTTCCTGAAGAGCAGGGAGCCCCAATGCCAGGGCTTGATCCCAGGACCCTAGGATCAGGACCCTAGGATCAGGACCCGAGCCAAAGGCAGATGCTTAACTACTGAGCCACCCAGGCGCCCCCTCTTGCCTTCTTTTTAAGGGAATGAAGTCTGCTATACAAAACTAATTTTTTTGTACTCAAAATTATCAGTCTTTTCCTTTATAACTTCTGGATTTTGCATTATATTTTAAAAAGTCTTGCCCATTCTAGGATTATAAAAATATGCATCCATGTGTTCTAGAATGTCTGTGATTTCATGTTTTACATGTAAATCTTTGATCCATCTGGAACTTATTTTGGTATAAGAAGTGAGATAAGGATCCAGTTTTACTTGCCTTTTTCTCTGCAAATGGCAAATCAGTAAATCCAATTACCATTTATTGAATAATCTACCTTTTAAAGGAGCCCCTTAAAAAGCAACTTCTCCATATACATTTTAAATATGATTCAATTTATACAAGTTCTCTATATGCACTTACAAAAGTTCTACTTAAAACATAATGCCAGAAATAGCTGTGTGATTGTGGGCACTTGTTTAAACCCCTGCTCCCCAGGTCTGTTTCTTCACCTATAAAAATGGAGACAAGAGTATCTACCTTGCAGTGTTCTTGTGAAGATTTTAAAAAGTAAAGTATGGGGTGGCTTAGTCAGTTAAGCGTCCGACTCTTGATTTCAGCTCCGGTCATGATCTCAGGGTCGTGAGATCGAGCTCCGCATGGGGCTCTGCGCTCAGTGTGGAGTCTGTTTGAGATTCTTTCTCTCTCTCCCTTTGCTCCACCCCACCCCCACATGCATGTACGCATGCGCACTCATGCTCTCTCTCTAAACAAATAAATAAAAAAAATCTTTTTTTAAAAAAGTAAAGTATGTAGATGTATCTACCTCAATAAATATGAGCTTCTTTCTGTTCAATTTTCTGTAATAAAGCAACATGGGCCCTCAGAATAAAGATTCAACTTGGACATAAGACTAGGTTTCTACATTTACTTCCTGAGCGTATAGGAATAGCAAAGGGGGCCATGTCTTATTCAACAGTGACACATAATTGTTTTCCTCTTTGGTCAGGACCCAGAGAGGTACCCTATTTAATCTTCTTGGTACCAAACTTCTCCTTTTCAGTTCCACAACTATCTTAGCAAGGCAGGATGCTAGGGATAAGTGGTATCGAGCAGATCTGGGTTTGAATTCCAGTTCTGCCAGTTACCATGTATGTGGCTGTTCTTGAGGAATAATTTAAAGGGGGAAGAACAATAGCCCCTATGTCACTGGGTCTTGATAGGATAAATAAGAATCCTTCTGAAAAGCAAACTGCACGAGTGTGAGAACTCCATCTTGTTAATCACAAGATCTCCAGTGCTAGAATAATGCCTAGCGTGCAGGTAGCCCTTAATAAATCAGTATCGAATGAATGAAGTAAGGAAGGAGTTATGGCATTTTTTGCAAGGTATCCAAGTTAAGTGGGCTGGAACTGTTAACTAGAGGCATCGGTCAGCGGTAGCAGACGTGGTCCTGCTTCCAGGAGGTATAATCTAGATCTGAAAACTTACATATGAAATATAAAGAAACATGTAGTATAATTCAAGAACGAAGGGCTTTGAAGACGATTGGGAAATAGTGAGTCCCAACTGGAGAAGTTGGAAAACACTACAGAAGAGGGTTATGTTTTTTGTTTGTTTGTTGTTGTTGTTGTTGTTGTTTTGCTTTTAAGTTTTATTTTTCATTAAAGCAATGTTTTCAAGAGCTTGTTTAAAAAAGAAGAAAAAAACTACTGAATAATCATTTATAATTTAAAAGTAAATAAGAACCAATTATGATCATGTTTGTGAAACAAAATGCTCTATCCAATCCAGCTAGTTATTAACCTAGAAATATCTTTGAGTCACCTGGAACTTCAGACTCATGCACCAAGCTCAGTGACTCTGAGTCTAAGATTCCAGGATTGGTTTCCAGTAACCAAAGACCTAAAGTTATTTTGGGTTCAAAAACCCAAAACCTGTGGAGTTTCCCAGAAAAGATGGCAACAAAAAGTGTGGTCAGGCCTGAGGGATGGGTATTCCAAAGTAGAACACTCCTACAGACCATAATAATTGCACTGATAAAGCATTTCCCATCTTAGAATATACATTCAGATGTATTTGTACATAGCTCCAAGCCTCATTTTCTTTGTGGTTCTTTTTTTTTAAATTTTTTTATTGTTATGTTAATCACCATCCATTGCATCATTAGTTTTTGATGTAGTGTTCCATGATTCATTGTTTGTGTATAACACCCAGTGCTCCATGCAGAACGTGCCAGAAGAGGGTTATGTTTAAGCTGGACCTTAAAAGAGAATAAATTTTCTTAGAATAGATTTTCCAGGTTGGGCACAGACAGAATTTGGAAATTATTTGGCATATTCCAGGGCCAGAGCTTTGAATGAGGGACAAGAGCACAAATCCGGTAGGAGAAAAAGTAGCTGGAAGGTAAACTACCATGGCCTGGAATGTTCTGTTGTAGTGTTTAAGACAACACATAAACTTGAAGGTTTTTGAGTTGCAGAATCATAGAGACAGGTTCAGATTATTATTAATATTATGTATTATTTATTATTTGTATTCATTATGAAGAAATCAGTATGAAGGATGAATTAGAAGGGGAGAGGCATTTAAAGGCTGTTATAACAGCTCAGGGGAAAAGTCGTGATAGTCTAAAGTAAGGAGTTGCAGAGGAGAGGGAAAGAAGGAGAGATATGATAGTGACAGGGGAGTAAGGGTCTGACGTAGCTAAGAGTCTGTCGGCAACTAGGCTGATGGTGATGTTGCTTCCTGATGTCAAGAATACATGAGGAAGGGGTGCCTGGGTGGCTCAGTCGGTTGGGCATCTGCCTTTGGCTTGGGTCGTGGTCCCCGGGTCCTGGGATCGAGCCCCGCATCTGGCTCCCTGCTCAGCGGGAAGCCTGCTTCTCCCTCTCCTCCTCGCTTATGCTCTGTGTTGCTATCTCTGTCTCTCTCTCTCTCAAATAAATGAATAAAATCTTTATATTAAAAAAAAGAATACATGAGGAAGAGCAGGATCGGCTTAGCCTCGGAAATGTTGAGCTTAAGGATGTCTTTTGGATCCTTTGCCAGAAAGAGGCGATTGATGCCCCAAAAGATGTCAGAGCAGAAGAAATGGAGATGTGTCAACAATGCTTCCTCGTTAATGAGATGATCAAGGTTGATTTTCTAAGATGTTTACAGTCAACATAATATATGGAAATAGAACCATCTCAGATCGATAGGGAAAGATGAATTACTTAATAAATAGTGTTGGTGAAATTGGCTGGCTATTCAGTCAAAAAAAAAGAAAAACCACGGCACCCCATCTCACACAGGACACAAAAATAAATCCCAAATGACGTAAATGTGGAGCTGAAAATCTAAAACAGTCAGAAAAATATTTAGGTGAGGAATATGTATGTATCTAAGTATACACACAAACGTATATGTGTATGTATGTAGACAGATATACCTAAACACATTTATATCTAAATTTATTTCCATTTCTCTGTGTATTTATTGATCTGTGAGCTTACGCCACTACATCAGTTCAACACCACAGTGTTCGTTCTTGTTCCTCCCATTCCTTATTTCTAATTCTCTTATACAACAGTAAGAAGCCTGGCTCCCATTATTTTTAACATATTTATTTATTCAGTCAACTCCCTGTATGTTGGCTGCCCCTTCCCTGAGTAGAGTCCTTCCCATCCTACTTGGGCCCTGACACCCCACACCAGACAACCCGCCTGAATAACGCTTTGCGCCATGTAACGGCTTTAGGACTGGATTGTTCAGAAGGGGAAAGAGAAGAGGAAGAGGAAGGGAAAAGAAGAGAAGGAGAAGGCCCTTCTGTTCTTTGTCTATTAAGTATGTATCAGTGGGGTTCACCTTGGCGATTTAGATGCCATACGAAAAATATATACCTTGCAGCCTCACAGTGTGGCCCAGCATAACCCAGACAGTCCAACCACGGCTTTTTGTTGTTGTTTTCAGAACATATGTCCAAGTGATCTGTTTTGAATGGGACATTACCCTGAAGTGATGGATTAAATTATCAATGTATTGCCCATTGGCTACAACAGAAAATGAAGAAAATAAATACCAATTTTTGCCAAATCTACCATTACATATATGATGGATTCCATTCCATTCAACTACCATTCATCACACACTTGCTGTGCTTAAAGTATTCTGGGGAAAAAGAAGGACGTATTTCCCAGGCCATCAGTGATGTCCAGAAGTTTACAATCTCACTGGGGAAATGAAACACAGAGACTTATAGCAGATAGATAACACAAATCAAAAATAGCAGTTCAACACAATACTGGCACAAGTTGGTGCCAAATGCCCGATTCTCATGGATCCAAGTGGATGAAGACGTAATTCCTGCAAGCGTGTCTTATCTAGGGCTGGGCCCCAACAGAATTAGCTTACCCTGGTTGGTCAGTTTGAAGAGTCACCCTTAGTAAGAGGGAGACAGCCGTAAGGGCAAGGATTCTTTCAAAGGACATTTTATCGTAACCACTTCTTCCCACCAACCGAATAAAAATTGCTACTGTCCCATATTATGCACAGAACCATCTGCAAATCCTAATGGATCATCGCCCCATTCCCAAATAGAACAGAGTGTATGATCCCAAGGCCTCCAGCATTCAGACTCCAAATGAGAGCATCGCCAGGAAAAATGAACGTGAAATTCTGACAGCCTCCCTTTTCATTTTATTACATAAGTCATAGAAATTCTTTTTTAGAAATGATACACAGGCGGAAGAGCAAACATCACCCACCATAGTCTTACAAGTTTTAGAACAAATACTTCCAGAAATTTCTTTCTACGTATTTGTATAACCTCAGGTAAGCTATATAATCAATGGCTGTGTGTCAGTTTTCTTATCTGTAAAATAAAAAAAAATAATATTATCTACCCCATGGAGTGATTGAGGGCAAAACATGAGTTAATATACACAAAGTATTTAGAATAGTAATGGTGCATAGTAAGATCTATAAGGTAATATCTATAACTAACATTTGTCTATCTAGATTCAGCTATATATTTTTATAAGATGGGGAGGAAATATTCACATTTCTTTGTAGCTTGCTTTTTTCATTTAATGATAGAGCATGAACTTCTTCCCTCATGTGACAGTTTTAAAGACTGTTAGATAATTTGAGTGATTTTCCAAAAATGAAAAGTAGTGTAGGGAATGGGTGCTGGTCCTGCAAGGGTATTTGTTCAAGGTGATGAGCGAGGCTAGAGCAAGGCTTGAATCGAATATTTCTCGGAACTACAGGTTTGGAAGCGCTTCTTGGATATAATCTCAGATCCTGACCGCTGAGCACAACCTCGAAGCCTCTCTTGCTCAATAATTTTCAGAATGTTGTTGTGGTTTAAACAGTGAAGCCATGTCTCGCCCAACAAAACAAAACCTTCCGTGGAATTTTACCCAGGAAGTGAAACAATTCTAAAACAACCACAAAACATAAATTGAGTTTGTAAGTTCAAGTGTATAATGTTTGCTTGCTGCGTAAAGCTTATCGGTAGGATCATTAAGGCTGTCTGGGAGAAGCTGGAACTCCAAGGACACGGGTGATAATTACAGTCTTATGTCAACATCAGGTTCCATGAAATGGGAGAAAACGTTTGTGAACTCTTGTAGCCCTAGCACCGAAGTATTACAACCAGTATTCCTCCAACACCCTTGTCTTAACAGACAAGAAAATGAAAGCCTAGAGGTATCGCATCCTGCTTGGGCTTTTAATATTAAAAATAACACATAAGGGGGCGCCTGGGCAGCTCAGTCACTAAGCATCTGCCTTCGGCTCAGGTCATGATCCCAGGGTCCTGGGATTGAGCCCCGCATCAGGCCCCCTGCTCCGTGGGGAGCCTGCTTCTCCCTCTCCCACTGCCCCTGCTTGTGTTCCCTCTCTCGCTGTGTCTCTCTCTGTCAAATAAATAAATAAAATCTTAAAAAAAAAAAATAACACATAAGGTAAATACAGTTTTTAAAAAAAGGTTTTAAAATAATAAATAAAATAATAAGTAAAATAATCTGGTAACAGGATGAAAATATTTTACTGAAGAAAGGGTCTGGAACGGTTAAATGTATGACCCACAAAATACAGTTCTTTTGAATTTAAATGATTGCCATATAGTTCTCCAATTAATAAAAATGGAAACGGTCAGTTAACGAGGCTGCTTTCTTTACTGTTTTGTATTTTCCTCGTAGCTTGTAAGCCCCGAACTGTGCTGACTACGTAGTTTGTATTTTATTCCATTAGTGGATGTAAAGATTTACTGATTATCTCTAATAATTAAATCACGCATTTCAACTTAGGAATCAGCCATGGGATTATGTAGGGGATGAGTATTTCTGGCAGAGAGAACAGCAACCGGAGAGCTGGCTGCTGGGAGGGAGAAGTGGTCTCTTCCCTCTGGGGTCACCACGCTGGGATGACTCAAGCTGGACGCGCTCCGGCCACCTCCTCCCTTTCCCACTCCTGGTTCCCTTGCTCCCACCTCCTCTGCCATTGGAAAGAATAAGGCAAATACCCAGAAGAAAGCTGAGGGACAGAGAGGGAAATAAAGATGCAGGGCCGGCACCTGACAGTTCTTTCTGACTCTCAGGGATCTGGGGCCAACTCCTTCCTGGTCTTCCTGGTTAGAGTGCCCCCTTTTTGCTCAAGGTCATTTGAGTCCAGTTTCTGTCTCTCAGCCGAAGAATTCTGACAATTACAGCAGGTTGAAGGGGAAAAAGGAAAGTCCGTTAACAGGGACACACCCAGGGTTAACCCTGACGCGCCCAGGGCTCCCTGCGGAACTCTTCCCACAACTAGAAATGGAGCTATGTGGGCCACCGGAGATGTCAGTTTCCCCCACGAAGAAACTTACTATTTGTAAATGTTTCAGTGACCGCCCACACTCGCTGCCTTGCCTCCAGCGGAGGTGTGCCGATAAACTAGATTCCAGAAGGGGGCGTGGGGTACGGGGGAGATGCTGCTTTGTAGCGCTCGGCACTTTCTGTTCTATTCATTCTCCCCCAGGGCAGACTAAGCTACCTGCGGCTTGACAACCAGCTAGCAAAATGCCTGACTATGAGAGGGTTAGGGCTGCCTTCAGCACACCACTGCTTCCCTGTTTTTTTCTTCAGACACTGTCTCTCCCCACCCCTCCCTGCTGGTCTCCATCACCCTCCCTCTCTGCCACGTATTTACCCAGTTTCACCTAGAATTTCCTACCGACCTCTGAATCTCACCAACATTTTCAGTCTGTCCCATACCAACAGCACAAGGTTACTGGAAAGAACAGAGGCTTTGGAGTCAGATTTAGATTCGTGGCCTTGAGTAAGTTACATAATTACGTTGAACCTCTGTATCCGAATCTATGAAGTGATAAAAAAAAAAAAAAAAAACCTGCCACCAACAACAATGCCTCCCTCATAAGGGATATCAGGAGGACTATACGACACAATTGAGCTAAGAAATGTCAAGTTAAAGCTTTTCTCCTTCCCACTGCCTTCAGAGGGAGTGACAACCCCGCCCCCCACCTGTGCCCCCAGCGCCTCCCCAAGTGTTCTCACCGCTTGGCAGGGCAGGTATCTCTCCCATCACTCAGAGAGCTCCTTGAATGCAGGGCTTTTGTCTTACTCATCTTCCTACCCCAGATCCTAGCCCCGCGTCTGGAACATGGGAGATGCCCAATACATAGGAAAGGAATGCTGTCTTTCTTACCCACTTCCTATTTGGTCACAAGAAGGGCTGGGACAGAAAGGATTGGGCTGGAGAAGGAAACGGGAGGAAGAGGTTTGGGGACACTGGAGACTCGCTGGTCTGGATGTGGGCCACCAGCGCAGCAGTTGGGCCAGGGTGGGAAGGATCTCCAGGAGAGCCGATTAGTTAGCGTATGGATCACCGAGCTCTCTCGCTGGCCCAGCTCGTTAGTCGACTTGGTACACAATGCTGAGCAGAGCCCAGGGGAAAGATAATTCACTCCACAACATTCGCTCTTCCTTCCTCTCTTGTTTATCTTCGTTGCTGGGGTGCTCATGTCATATCTTTCAGTTTCTTTCACTGAATGCCTTTTTGGTTTAAATCTTTAAGTTATTTTTTCTTTCCTGTCCTGGAGATACATGAACCAGAGCCAATAAAGTAAGAGCTCTCCTTTTCCTTCACAGCTCTGAAAGCTTTACATAAGTGTTTCTTCACTTCTATTTTATGGCCAGGACCAGATGCAGAAGTGCTAAAATATTTTGATAAGAGCTGTCCTGGCAGTACTTCTTGCTTTTACAGCTATCCAGAGGGAGAGAAATAGCTAGGAAGTCAGCCCACAGAGAGGAGAGAGAGAAGCTATGAAATGTCTCTACGGACCGAGATTCTCAATTAGTTTCCAAGATCAGTTGGATGAGGAGAGAAAGAAAACGTGTAGGCCATATCACTGTCTAAATGAAAAACAGCACGTCAGTTTGAAGGCCATAATAATCCCTAATGTTTACGGGGGTGGGTCCCTTTGAAGTTTAGAAAACGTTCTTATACACGAACCGATACTCTGAGAACTCACGCGTTGCACTCACGTTCCCCGACCACATAGTCCCTATAAGGTAGGAACCATTGGCACCCTCATGGAAACATTGCAACTAAGTCCCAGAGAGGTTAAGTGACTGGCCCAGAGTCACGTCGCTGGAGAGCGGCGATGCTGGAGTTTAAGCACTGTGCTTCACTGCCTCTGGTGTGTTCTGCAGGGCAGGGGGCAGGGGTGCAGGGAGGTCAGGGAGCCGCAGAGGGTCACGCAGAGCCACATCGCCGGGCTTCAGTCCTGGCATTCCCCACTCTGCCATGGAGTCACTGCCTCACTCTGAGCCAAGCGTTTGCCTCATATTCTTTTCCACCTTATAGCTTTCCCTTCATTCTGCCCATTCTTTTGTTTCTCTCCATTCCACCTCACTCTGCCCTCTCTGTGTCCTTTGGGGAGGGGGCTCTGCTTTCATCCCTCCTGCTGGGTTCCACATAGGTGACTGGGTTTCACCTGATGCGCCTGACCCCGGTCCACCTGCATGCAAACATTAACTCACTTTTATTCCCCACCACAAACCTGGAAAGCAGATGCTATGATTATCTTTATTTTACAGATGAGAAAACCAAGTCACCTTACTTGCCCAGGGTCACACGGCTGGTTGGGAAAGAGCCAAGATTCTCGGCTGGGCAGTCTGGCTTCAAAGCCCCATCCTCAGTCATTCGGCTCTAGCTGCCTCTCATTCAGGCCTTGAGTGTCCCTCTCTCTGTCCTTCAGGATACGTTCTTACCCAGCTTGGCCCAGATGTGGTGCTGTGGCAAGCATAGTTCTCCACTCTTTTCAGTCTGCCATGTGAATTTAGACAGCGTGGGCTGGGACCCTGGGAAGGGACTTTGGAGAAAGGAATTTCTATGGGCTACAGCTGAGATGAACTTAAAACTCAGGTTTTCTGAGTCTCTGAGCCTGGGTTTCTATTTATTCATCAGTTGGTTCGTTCATCAGCCTGATGCTGCCTGCTACCCGCTTGAGGAATAGCAGCAGAAACTAAACAATTAGGCTACTTAAAGGGTGGGTTCATAGCGACGAAATAAACTATTTAGTGAATCGGCCATGATATGTTTGCAACTAGAGAAAACATGTCACTTTCCAAAGGGAGAGAGGAAATCAGCCCGACAGAAGGGAGGATAACTAACATGGGAATAGTAATAAAATGAAAATTCTGAGTCCAATTTCCTTTGGTGAGTGTATTAGATTTTAATCATCGAAGCCAAATGGCTGAAACCCATGGAAAGACAGATCAGCGAAATTCTGCCGTGTATTTGCTTATGTAAGTGTCTTCCTTCATTTGCCACTAGACTAAAAGCGCCTTGTATATGAAACTGAAGGTTACTCATCTTGGTATCCCCCCCCCGCCCAAAAGCCTGGCTCATAGCAGGTGCTCAATAAATGTTTATTGAATGGAATTAAAAAGCAAACATTCGCTACTTATCCATTCTACACTCACCCCAAGAGAGAAGAGAATGAATGTGATGTTATGCTCTATTAAGTGCAGAGATGAAAACAAATACCATGTCAAGGTTGGTAATTTAAGGATGTGAGGACTCTGAAATGAAGCCTCTCCACGATGGAGAATTGCTTGCCAAGCACTTTCTATATCAAGGGGTACTATGACAATACCACAGAATAGCCCAGAGCCTTTCTATTTTTGTTCCAACTTGTCCAAAAACAGAGAACAAAAAAAACTCTAAGAAAAAACACAAATAGTCATTCATTCTAACTGATCTCAATTTAAAGTTTGGGTTTTTTTGGGGGGGAGGGGGTGAGTGATATATAATATCCCTGTCCTTCCCACGGACAGAACCAATTGTGTAAGAGGGGTCAGAGAGAGGTAAATCAAAAATATTATCTTTATTATTCATAAAGAAGGAATTTAGAGAAGGTAGTTTAAATCAGTTAGCAAGTGTGCTTGCTAGTACTCTGCCCTAGATTAAGCTTACTACCACCCTGCTACGGCAGACTTGCTTGAAGCTGAACAGCCTCAAACCTCTGTTAGAGGGGGACCTGCCCCTTAAAACTTGATGGCACGGCTCCCTACATGCTCCCTACAGGCATGTAGATCCAAGGGAAGGATGGCATAAGCATACCCAGTTTGGTCTTCCAAATAGAAAGTCACTCCGCTTTTCCAGGAAGAGGTAAGGAAAGGGCTGGAATGAGAGTTGGAACGTTCTTATAATGGTGGTCCCTCCACACAGAAGAGCAGGGAGTAATTGTTCCTTCCAACACATGACATGTTTTACAGCAGATGTATTCCAGTGCCAATAACTTGTAAGTAATTTGAATTATACCTTTTAGCAATGATTTACTGAGTCCTGTGTGCCAGGCGCTATATTAAAACTTTACGAATGCATTGGCTCATTTGATCCTGAAAATTACCCTGTGAGGGAAAACAGTTTGGCATCTCCTCAGTGAGTTAAACTTGGAATTCCCATATGACCCAGCGATTCCACTCTTGGGTACACACCCCCAAAGAACTGGAAACAGGTGTTTAAACAAAAACTCGCCCGCCCGTGTTCAGAGCAACACTATTCACCATAGCCAAAAGATGGAAACCACGCAAATGTTCATCAACAGGTGAACAGTTAAATAACGTGTGGTATATTACAGCAGAATATTACTCAGCCATAACAAGGAATGGAGTGTTGACACATGCCACAGCATGGATAAATCTTGAACACATTATGCTAAGTGAAAGAAGCCAGGCACAAAAGGCCACAATTGAGTGATTCCATTCCTATGAAATATCCAGAATAGGTGAATCTATAGAGACAGAAACTGATTCCTGGTCACCTGGGGCTGGGAGGAGAAGAGAATGGGACTGACCACTTAATGGGGACAGGTTGCCTTCTGGGGTGATGAAAAGTCCTATAACTAGATAGTGGTAATGGTGGCATGACTCTATGAACTTAATGCCACTGAATAGTATACTTTAAAATGGTTAAAATGGGGGTGCCTGGGTGGCTCAGTCGTTAAGCATCTGCCTTCAGCTCAGGTCATGGTCCCAGAGTCCTGGGATCGAGCCCCACATTGGGCTCCCTGCCAGGCGGGAAGCCTGCTTCTCCCTCTCCCACTCCCTCTGCTTGTGTTCCCTCTCTCGCTGTGTCTCTCTGTGTCAAATAAATAAATAAAATCTTTTTAAAAAATAATAATAAAAAAATAAAATGGTTAAAATGGTAAATTTGTTATGTTATTTTACCAAAATGAAATATATTCCTGGAACGTAGGTATCATTATCCCAATTTTACAGATAAGAAGACTGAAGGTCTAAGCAAGATCAACAACATTACTATCAGACAGGGCATGGATCTAAGTTTTGTGTGGTCTAAATATTTTGCAATTTGGGGATCCTTATTTAAGAAAAATAATACAAAATTATTATGACAAAATTGTTAGGGTCCCTCCAAATTTTCTTACAAGGGGTCTTTGCAATGGAGGAGTCTGAAGCTTAGGCCTTATTAACTCCAAGCTAAGTTCACATTTGCTGTTAGGAGATAGAATTGGAAAATGAAAAAATATTAAAACCTGTAACTCCATTGTCAGTAACAGCAAAAATATACAATACTCAGGAGTAAATTTAACCAAAGATGTGCAAGACCTCTACAGTGGAAATTACAAAACATTGCTGAGAGAAATTTAAAAAGACCTAAATAAATGGATAGATATACCATGTTTATGAATTGGAAGACTCAGT
This sequence comes from Phoca vitulina, assembly GCF_004348235.1. Lineage (NCBI taxonomy): Eukaryota > Metazoa > Chordata > Mammalia > Carnivora > Phocidae > Phoca > Phoca vitulina. The sequence continues at coordinate 4,034,362 of NW_022589705.1, forward strand.
ATTGGTAAGATGTCGATTCTTTCCATATCGGTCTATAGATTCAAAGCAGTTCCAATCATAATCCTACCAGGGTTTTTGGTAGAAATTCTCAAGCCCACTCTCCCATTTATGTGCAAACAACCCAGACTGCCCAAAGAAATACAGAGAAAGAACAGAGTTGGAGGACTTGCATTGGCTTCAAGACTTATTTTAAAGCTATGCTCTCGGGCGCCTGGGTGGCTCAGTTGGTTAAGCGACTGCCTTCGGCTCAGGTCATGATCCTGGAGTCCCAGGATCGAGTCCCGCATCGGGCTCCCTGCTCAGCAGGGAGTCTGCTTCTCCCTCTGACCCTCCCCCCTCTCATGTGCTCTCTCTCTCAAATAAATAAATAAAATCTTTAAAAAAAAAAAAAAAAAAAAGCTATGCTCTCAAGACAGTGTGCTGTGAGGAGAGACAAATCAATCAATCAAAGAAACTGAATAGAGTGCCCAAGAATAGACCATTTATACATGCAAATGATTTTCAACCAAGGCACTAAAACAATCCAATGGGACAGAAAAATGTTTTCAGGAAATGGTGTTGGAACAACTGGATATCTAAATGGAAAAGTAAGTGGATAGAGCTCGAATTTGACCCTGGGTCTGTCTGCTTTTTATACTTCCCTTCACCACATCTGTGTTCCTTCCTACCCTTGCCTTGTCCTTGGCCTCCCTCTCTGGCCACTGTCTTCAGAGAGGTGAATCTAAAGGTTGAGATATTGGAGCAGCCGAAGAAATCACAGTGTCAACTGTTTGCTAGGGAGACTGGGGGAGTGGAGTCTGGACCGTGAAGTTTGCCTGCCTGAGGTCTGGAGGTGCCTGGGACCCTACTGCCTGTCGTCAGAGAGGGAGGTGAGAAGTCTGTCAGAGGGGTAAACTAGAAAATTCACAGTACCTTTCCACAGTCCGTGGAGCAATCAAAACCTGCTATCAGAGGTCACCTGGGGTCACCTGGAAAGAATGCTGAACTTGCCTTCAGAATTCTCAGGTTCTGATCCATCTCTGCCTCTCCATGACTGTGGGTGTGTCACTCTCACCTCTCCAATCCTTAATTTCCTCATTGGAAAAAAAGGGGAGGGGACAATAAATACCCCCTCTGCCTTCCCCACTGGGTTGCTGTTAAGTTCAAATGAAGTATCCCTCGAAAACTATGAAATAGTTCATGTATACATTTTAGCGCAGCTCCGTGTGTACTTTTTGCAAACTGAAATGAATAACAATATTAACTTATCTGTTTTAAAATCAAATTTTACCTATCAAGTTTATTCTATAATTATTTTTCTTGTCCCTTTTGTGTTTACAGGAGACATCGAACATGCTACTAATGATTCAAGATTGTCTCATTCATGCAGCTTGAGACAGAGATACCTGGGTTTTTGAAATGTCATTTCATTTCTTTCATTCAATGAGTTTTTAAAATGTTCACTCATTCATTCGTTCATTCATTTTATTCAACAAGTTCTTACTGAGTGTCTACTATGTGCACACTGTATTAATTTTTTTTAAAGATTTTATGTATTTATTTGAGAGACAGTGAGAGAGAGACTGAGAGAACGAGTGGGAGGAAGAGCAGAGGGAGAAGCAGGCTCCCGGCGGAGTCTGGGACCCTGGGATCATGACCTGAGCCGAAGGCAGATGCTTAACCGACTGAGCCACCCAGGCACCTGCACACTGTATTAATTTAAGTGCAAGGGATCAATGGGTAAAAAGAGATATGAACTCTGTCCACAGAAAGCATTCTGATGAGGCTGCAGTCACACCCTTAAAGAGCCGATTATGGTATACTGTCGTTGCTGCTATCAAGGAGCTGTTTACCAGGTACCGCACTGCGGGAGAAGCTTCTAAGCCTGTGGGTATCAGGGCAGTCTTCCCAGAGAAGGTGATGTTCTAAGTTGGGACTTGTAGGGGAAAAAAGACTTTCCCAGGACAGTCCAGTCTTGAGTAGGTGGTGAAGGTATCAGAGTCCAGGGAAACAGCACGTCCCAAGGCACAAGGCAGCAGGTCCTGTGGGAGAATTGCAAGAGAGTGTACCGTGCATGGAGTTTCAAGTTAGAATGAATGGGTGTGGCCAGAGAAGAGCCTGGAGAGCTGGCAGGACCCAGGCCCCCCAGGGCCTCGTAAGTCACACAGGGCAGTTTAGTCTTTGTCCTGTGGACATCAGAGTCATGGAAGCTTTCTAAGCAGTAGAATACTAAGAGAGCACTGTGTTTTAGAAGTGAGCAGGCGGAGGTAGTCACATGAGTGGGAAGGCAAAGAAAGCCGTCATTCCAACGATCTGAACAAGGCTCAGGGTGATAAGACTGGCCAAGAAGAAACAGATTTGAGACTTATTTAAGAGGCAGAACCCATAGGATTTAGCAATTGAATGTAATGGATGAGAGAGAGAAACTCCACTCTATCCCTTTCTTAGTGACATGGCCTTGGGCACAGTGCCTGACCTTTCCAATTCTCACTCTCTTCATTTAGAAAATGGGGAGTAATAATACCTAATTCATGGGGTTAAGAGCCTTAAAAGGGCTTCCTATAAAAGCACCAATCACAGGGCCTTACACAAAGCTGATTTTCCACAAATACTGGTTTTCTTTTTCACTTCCTTTTCTTCTCCTCGGGCCATCGTGCAGAAAGGCTCTTCTCAACTGTGAAGATTGGCTCTCAGAGATACTCATGCTGGACACCAAGAGCGAAGAACATCTGGGGTTTGAGGCTTTGGGGGGATAGCATGCCTTTCCACCATACATCTCAGAGTTTTCATGATAAAGCAACTTCTAGGCTCAGTGGATCATGTTTTGGCCCCTGTGGCAATTTTCGTATTCTTAAGCTAGCTGAGGAAGCAACTAGAATTTGCTGGTAAGGCTCTGGAAGTCCCAAATGAGGCGTGACAGTGTGGACCATGTACTCTGGGTCCTCACTCCAGACCTCTGTGATACAAGGCAGTGGGAGCTGGGACCCTATAGCTCTCCTAGTTTCCAAAAGGGTTCTGGGTCTCTCCCTACTCCAGCTTGGGGCAAATGAAGGACTCTGGAATTTCCCTATACCCCAGCATAAGATCTTGGTACTTACCATTTAGAGACCCCACACTCTTCTCATTTTCCTACCGTGATAGACGCTACCAGGACCTTGAACATGATGACTTTAGGAAACTATTCCAATCCTCCTTTTCCCTCGGTTGAGTACAAATGGAAAAATCTGCAGTTTCTTCCTCCCAGTGTCCTGGCTGGATGACCAGGTGGCTTTAGAGAAAGCCACACCTGAGGATGGACAAGCTGCCATGTGACGCATCCCTAGGAAGCAGACTTTGGAGAAAGTAAGCTGACTACAAAGCCTCGGGCTGTCGAGGCCTGCAGTCTCCAGAGGCTAAGCTAATTAAGAATTTAAGAGCTTTCTTAAATTAAATGTCTCCTTTATTTCTGACTGGCATTTCCTGGGTGTTATTGCTGAAAAGGAGAGTCTTGTGGGTAATGCACGATGTTCTTATACATGAATAATAATTAACTACCTCCCGCTTCCATGGGTGCTACCTAACCAGGATTTATGCCACTCTTTTTAAAACTAGAGCTGGTCTGAAATTTTTCCTTTGTCAACCCATTTCCCTTTACCAGGCAGATTAGCACTACAGACCACTCAGCTCCTGAGCTCCTGGGAATCTTATTAAGACACACCAGGGCGAAGTCATTAATGATCTGTCTGCAGAAAACCTAAGCTCTGCTTTGCATCCCTGGTGTCTTCCCATGTGCTAAGGCTTCGTCTAATGGTGTGAAATCATGGCGTCAACTTGGAGGGACATGGAGTTCTCCCACAGCGACTCTGGGCTGAGGGCAGTTCAGTCTCCTGAATGGTGTCTCTGGAGCAGGGACGCCTGGGGACACTGCCCCTTCTAGATAATTCCAGGGGGCTGCAGGATGGGGAATCATGATTAAATCAGGAACAGTGAATGATGGTAGCAGTCCTTAGCCTGCGACTCAGCACCCAGCCCACAGATGTCATCAGAAAAAGTAAGTCTGTGGTCTTATAGGAGATGTAATTCAGGGTAGGACTAGGAGCCAAGTTATAATTATTATAATAAAAATTCACACACAATGAATTCTTAATTATCTGATAATGAAGTTCAAGGGAGGACACCAGAAATTGCAGAGCACAGATAATCCAAAAAGCTCATTTCAGATACATGTTCTTTTTCATCCAACATTTATCCAGAGAGGTGAATTTACCCTGTAATGAGAGTAATTCATATTTATCCTCCCAAGGAAAAAACTTTTATAACTATGAAGGGTGATGGATGGTAACTAGACTCATTGTGGGGATCACTTCCTAGTGTATCCAAGTATGCAACCATTATGTTGTACACCTGAAACTAATATACTGTTATATGTCAATTACACCTCAATTAAAAAAATCATGTTTATGTATGGCCCTTTCACATACATCGGTGGTTTTCAAGGATGTTTTCAGCAGCAGATACATAGTTTCAAACAAAATCTCCCTTGGCAGCTAAGTATTTACAGCCGATAAACAGCCGATAAAAGTGGAGCTTATGTGTGTGGGGGGGGGGGGTCAGAGCCCTGTCCCCGTGGGTAAGTCCCATCCTCCCTCCCCCTTGTACCTGTGGCCTCCGAGGGAGCACTGTGAAAGCCCAGAGTCCTGAAGAACACAGTTCGGAAAACACCACAGACATTCGCTCTTGACTCTCATGCGCCTTGTGAGGTAGCAGGTCAGGAATGAATATTCTTATTTTACAGACAAGCACGGGTTCAGGAAAGCTGTGTCAACCAGGTAGTACCCAGTGGTGCTGGGACTTGAACTCAATCTTCTGATGCCAAATTTAATAGTCTTTTAACTAAACCTTAAACCCTTTGCTCTTTGCTCACTTTTCCAGTGGGAGACACCAGGAGAAGAAAATTCACCAAAGGAGAATAAGGGATAAGATAGATGCGATCAGTTAAATAGAGAGCCTTCCATATTTGTTGAGTTGTCCTTTCTCTTCCAGAAGTGACAAATCAACCACAGTCTGATGATGAGAGTCAGGTTGGAATGAGAGCTGTTCTCTGTTTCACTGATCACCTTTAGTGATTGGAATCTCAATTTCTTAATAATTTCTGTCACTGCTTGGCTGTGTCTAAATATTTAGGCAGGTCTGTGCAGAGTGGATTTGCCTGTCTGATGTGTTACATATATTTTTGTATTCTGATTGTCAGTCAGTGAGGAAACCACGCCACAGAAAACAGATGTGATCTGACAGTTGCCAAGTGTGGCTCTCCCTTTTTCCAGCAGATCCTGAGCCTCTCAAAGGCAAGACTGGATTCTGCCTTTGGACCACAGTCTCCTGGAGAACTTGACCACCTGCCGTTTACTTTCCATATTCATTTTCTGTGCGGTCTTAGGCACACCAATTACATTCCCAAACTCTGGTGATTCTTGATTCTATATCCCAATCCTAACCTCTCAAGTTCCAGACTACATTTTTCTTTCTTTCTTTCTTTCTTTTTCTTTCTTTCTTTCTTTCTTTCTTTCTTTCTTTCTTTCTTTCTTT